>NW_024059863.1:0-250812 GCF_016432855.1 Salvelinus namaycush | reverse complement strand
CATACACTACCAGTCAAAAGTCAGGACACAACTACTCATTCAAGGGTCTTTCTTTATTTTTACTATTTTCTACATTGTAGAATAATAGTGAAGACATCAAAACTATGAAATAACACTTATGGAATCATAGAGTAACCAAAAAAGTGTTAAACAATATCCCACACCGGTCAGGTAAATGGATTATCTTTGCAAAGGAGAATTTTTTGCTTTTTTACTTAGTTTTAGGAAGTGTGTAGGTCGCATTCTGTATCATACAACTATGAAGGTTATATACACTGCTCAAAGAAATAAAGGGAACACTTAAACAACACAATGTAACTCCAAGTCAATCACACTTCTGTGAAATCAAACTGTCCACTTAGGAAGCAACACTGATTGACAATACATTTCACATGCTGTTGTGCAAATGGAATAGACAACAGGTGGAAATTATAGGCAATTAGCAAGACACCCCCAATAAAGGAGTAGTTCTGCAGGTGGTGACCACAGACCACTTCTCAGTTCCTATGCTTCCTGGCTGATGTTTTGGTCACTTTTGAATGCTGGCGGTGCTTTCACTGTAGTGGTAGCATGAGACGGAGTCTACAACCCACACAAGTGGCTCAGGTAGTGCAGCTCATCCAGGATGGCACATCAATGCGAGCTGTGGCAAGAAGGTTTGCTGTGTCTGTCAGCGTAGTGTCCAGAGCATGGAGGCGCTACCAGGAGACAGGCCAGTACATCAGGAGACGTGGAGGAGGCCGTAGGAGGGCAACAACCCAGCAGCAGGACCGCTACCTCCGCCTTTGTGCAAGGAGGAGCAGGATGAGCACTTCCAGAGCCCTGCAAAATGACCTCCAGCAGGCCACAAATGTGCATGTGTCTGCTCAAACGGTCAGAAACAGACTCCATGAGGGTGGTATGAGGGCCCGACGTCCACAGGTGGAGGTTGTGCTTACAGCCCAACACCGTGCAGGACGTTTGGCATTTGCCAGAGAAAACCAAGATTGGCAAATTTGCCACTGGTGCCCTGTGCTCTTCACAGATGAAAGCAGGTTCACACTGAGCACATGTGACAGACGTGACAGAGTCTGGAGACGCCGTGGAGAACGTTCTGCTGCCTGCAACATCCTCCAGCATGACCGGTTTGGTGGTGGGTCAGTCATGGTGTGGGGTGGCATTTCTTTGGGGGGCCGCACAGCCCTCCATGTGCTTGCCAGAGGTAGCCTGACTGCCATTAGGTACCGAGATGAGATCCTCAGACCCCTTGTGAGACCATATGCTGGTGCGGTTGGCCCTGGGTTCCTCCTAACGCAAGACAATGCTAGACCTCATGTGGCTGGAGTGTGTAAGCAGTTCCTGCAAGAGGAAGGCATTGATGCTATGGACTGGCCCGCCCGTTCCCCAGACCTGAATCCAATTGAGCACATCTGGGACATCATGTCTCGCTCCATCCACCAACGCCACGTTGCACCACAGACTGTCCAGGAGTTGGCGGATGCTTTAGTCCAGGTCTGGGAGGAGATCCCTCAGGAGACCATCCGCCACCTCATCAGGAGCATGCCCAGGTGTTTTAGGGAGATCACACAGGCACGTGGAGGCCACACACACTACTGAGCCTCATTTTGACTTGTTTTAAGAACATTACATCAAAGTTGGATCAACCTGTAGTGTGGTTTTCCACTTTAATTTTGAGTGTGACTCCAAATCCAGACCTCCATGGGTTGATAAATTTGATTTCCATTGATAATTTTTGTTTGATTTTGTTGTCAGCACATTCAACTATGTAAAGAAAAAAGTATTTAATAAGAATATTTCATTCATTCAGATCTAGGATGTGTTATTTTAGTGTTCCCTTTATTTTTTTGAGCAGTGTATTTACAACCACCTGCTTGATAGGAATTCAGCGATGTTTGTGTCTTGAGTGTCATAGAACTGTCTAATGTTTTGTGTTCTAACTTATAAAACAGAAATAAAAATAAGTAATGTAAACATGTCAGTAATTACCAGGATGCTCTACAACATTTGTTTTAAAATCACACAAAGATTGTTTTAAATGATGAAACGTTTGAAAGCTGGCCTCAGGTTATTGAGGCATCTGATTTGGTTTAAACCTCATAACAAGGCAGTTTTATCATGTGGAGATTTCATTCTGGTCTGTCTTAAAATAAACACTGTCTTTGGCAGGAGGAAAACCAAACTTGGACGAACTAAAGACGTCCAAACCAGCAAGTCGACACCTCTGCTCCCAGTGTGGCAAGTGTTTTAACCGGTTAGGGGCCCTGAAACAACATGAGAGAATACACACAGGGGAGAAGCCTTACCACTGCTCCCAGTGTGGCAAGAGTTTTAATCACTTTGAAAACATGAAAGCTCATGAGCGAATACACACAGGGGAGAAGCCTTACCACTGCTCCCGGTGTGGCAAGTGTTTTAACGGTTTAGGGGCCCTGAAACAACATGAGATAATACACACAGGGGAGAAGCTTTACCACTGCTCCCAGTGTGAAAAAAGTTTTCGCCGGAAAAGTTACTTGGAAACACATGAGAGAATACACACAGGGGAGAAGCCTTACCACTGCTCCCAGTGTGGCAAGTGTTTTAACGGTTTAGGGGCACTGAAACGACACGAGAGAATACACACAGGGGAGAAACCCTACCACTGCTCCCAGTGTGGCAGGTGTTTTAGCCTGTTATGGGCCCTGAAACAACATGAGATAATACACACAGGGGAGAAGCTTTACCACTGCTCCAAGTGTGAGAAAAGTTTTCAACGGAAAAGCTACTTGAAAAGACATGAGATAATACACACAGGGGAGAAGCCTTTCCACTGCTCCCAGTGTGGCAAGTGTTTTAACCGTTTATGGGCCCTGAAACAACATGAGAGAATACACACAGAGGAGAAGCCTTACCACTGCTCCCAGTGTGGCAGGTGTTTTAACCTGTTAGGGGCCCTGAAACGACATGGGAGAATACACACAGGAGAGAAGCCTTACAAATGCTCAGACTGTGGGAAGACGTATTACTCATCACAGTCACTTAAAAGACATGTGAGAATCCACACATGAGAGAATACTTGTGTGAATATCATCAGAGAACATACACAGTGCTCCCATTGTCTTATGTTGTTGACTGAGAATGTGTTTACTTGTTTGTACCATATGAAATTAAATAGTACAAAGTATACTCAAACATATATTTTTATGTTATTATTAGAAAACATGAAGTGAATATAGAGTAAATCAGATTCCATGTGTTTAAATTGTCCTTTTTTAAACTCTGTGTGTTTATCTGGGTGTCTTTCCTCCAGCACTACAGATAATCAAGTGATATTTGGATGTGATGCATTTGTTCCATTGTTTACATTTGCATTGTTGGTCCACTGATGATTTAATGAAATGAAAATGTTCACAGAGTCTGTAATGCAAAATGTTAATTGTATGTGTCCACATATCTGCGTATGTGACTAACCTTGTGAAACTGTCCTATTATAATCTCCTGGTCCTGGGAGTATCATCCTGCGTTGCAAACCAGCTGCACCTGCGTCCTTGTATGAATAAAGTCCCTCCCAGGAACAGGAAACTATAAAGATATGTGCTCATCACCCAATGCTTCAGGAATTCAGACTGTCTACACTGCGCTGTGTAACTGTTATTCTCTCTGAGCTCAGAAATAAAGAATCTTGGTTTGACTTGGACTCAAGCAGATCCTTATTTTATAATATCCATCACAACTCTCCCACGGATTGCTGTTTGTCATTGTCTCAGTAAAGAGTTCTTTGTTTTACTTTCCTGGGGGCATTTACAAGCCTCCCACTGGTTGAATAAATGTTGTTTCCAAGTCATTTCAACAAAACTAATCCATGTGATGTTAGATCAATGCAGAAAACTGATTGGATTTGTAAAAAGCCGTCAACATCAGGAATCTTTATTTATTTTTCACCCAACTTGTAAGCTAAATCCAATGACAGGTGACATTTTGTGTTGATTTCATGTTGAATTCACGACTCAAAGAAATGTAAATAGAAACTAGATGTTGAACTGACGTCTGTGCCCAGTGGGCTGGTTTGAATAAGTAGCAGGTGTTGGATCAATATCCACCTTAGTAGCTAAGTTTCCGTGCAATTTGCGACAGATTTTCATGTGAATATTCTTAAATATGTACAAAACAATATATGCATTTTCCCACCAGAAATGTTTCTTTCAAACAGACTAATTGCAGACATAAGGCTTTGTGTGACAAATAAAAAAACTTTTGTTGTTAAAATCCCATATACCGTATGAAAAATACAAGTTAAATGGGTTTCCATCACATTTTCAACTACTGAGGGTTTAAAAAGCTGTTGTATTATATAGCAAACGTGCTCTTGTCCCGTGCACTGTAGTCAGCAGCTCACAGATACAGTGCTGGTAGGCTACCTACATGATGAGATTATTATGGATAAGAGCAATATTATTTTATTTGTCAAATGGCAACCAAGCATCAATCATCATGTCACCAGAAGAAGACCATCAAAATGTATTGGAAAGGAGCATCAAGCTCATCACGTGCAGTTTCACCACCCTCTGAAGTTCATAACTTATTTCATCTGTAGCCTAATAAACTACATGGTTTCCGAAGTCGTAGAGGGAGGACCACACAACATATCGCGTGACTCCCAAGTTAACTGAGATGTGATGGTTATTATATAAATATTTGAGCATAAAGGAGTTTCCACCTCCATTTCTCACTTAGACATTTTTACTGACACAAAAAGACCCCACCATGTCAAACGAACTAACAAATTGTCTGTCTGCATTAATAAAATTGTACAGGCATATCCTGTTTCCATCAGCCCGGTGATTACTTTTGAAATGGTTGGATCAATATCCACCTTCATGATATGGATGAAGCCTGATTTGGAATGTCTGAGTAGTTCTATATGATGTCATAATACACTCCTCTGATAATCAAGTGATATTTGGAATGTCTGAGTAGTTCTATATGATGTCATAATACACTCCTCTGATAATCAAGTGATATTTAGAATGTCTGAGTAGTTCTATATGATGTCATAATACACCCCTCTGATAATCAAGTGATATTTGGAATGTCTGAGTAGTTCTATATGATGTCATAATACACCCCTCTGATAGTGATACATTTGCTCCATTGTTTCCATGTCAGTTGGTTTCCCACTCTGATGATTTATATCTGACAGAGGGGCTTTAAAGGAATAGTATGGTGACATATTAGTGTGGCTTGAAATAAATAGTATGGTCACATTTACAGGTTGTGGCTCAGTATTCTTAGTATGATGTGAAAAAAGAACAATCAACTATTTATTGATAATGTATATTCCTATTCAGCTTCTACATCTGCATAGAGGCAAATAGTATCTTAAAACTTCTTAGGGATAGGGGGCGACATTTTCACTTTTGGATGAATTGGTGCCCAAATTAAACGGCCTCGTACTCTGTCCTAGATCATATGATTTGCATATTATTATTACTATTGTATAGGAAACACTCTGAAGTTTCTAAAACTGTTTGAATTATATCTGTGAGTAAAACAGAACTCATATGGCAGGCAAACTTCCAAACAGGAAGTGAAAATTCTGAAATGGGTCGCTGTGAAAGGCATTGCCTATTCAATTCCCCTATATTTATGGATCTGTATGCACTTCATACGCCTTCCACTAGATGTCAACAGGCAGTAGAACGTGGAATGAAGCGTATAGCTTGATGTGGAACCGGATGAGAGCCATTGGAGTGACAGGTCAGGCATATTGCCAGTTCTTGGCCACGCACACTACGCATGTGATGTCCTTCCTTGCTATCGGTTATATAGATATGAAGAAATGCTCCGTCTGGGACGTTATTGGATATATATGAGAAAAACATCCTGAAGATTGATTCTCAACTGAGTTTGACCAGTTTATTTCGATTTGTAATATCACTTTTTGAAGTTTTCGTTCATTAGCGTAAAGTTCTATGGACACGTGAACTACACATGCTAGCCAAAGTTTCTAATTCGACAGAAGTAATGGACATTATTAAACAAAAAAACGATTTATTGTGGAACTAGGATTCCTGGCACTGCATTCTGATGAAAGATCATCAAAGGTAAGGGAATATTTATGATGTAATTTCGTATTTCTGTTGACTCCAACATGGCGGAGAATGGCTGAGCGCTGTCTCAGATTATTGCATGCTGTGCTTTTTACTAAAGATATTTTTTAAATCTAACACAGTGGTTGCATTAAGAACCAGTGTATCTTTAATTATATGTTAAACATGTATCTTTCATCAAAGTTTATGATGAGTATTTCTGTATTTCACGTGGCTATCTGTAATTACTTTCGCTATTTTGGAGCCATTTCTGAACAAGGCGCCAATGTAAAACCACGATTTGTGGCGATAAATATGCACATAATCGAACAAAACATAAATTAATTGTATAACATGATGTCATATGACTGTCATCTGATGAAGTTGTTCAAAGGTTAGTGATTAATTTTATCTCTATTTGTGGGTTTTGTGAAAGCTATCTTTGCTGTGAAAAAATGACGGTGTGTTTTTGGATATTGTGGTGAGCTAACATAAATATATGTTGTGTTTTGGCTGTAAAACATTTTAAAAATCGGACATGTTGCCTGGATTCACAAGATGTTTATCTTTCAATTTCTGTATTGGACTTGTGATTTCATGAAATTATATTATATTTGATTAAATATATATATATATATATATATATATATATTGTACACTTCTATTTTCACAATTTGAATTATTATTCATCAAAAACTATACCAACAATACACTGCAGCTTTGACGTCAAGATGAGAATGGGCTGATGGGTGGTGGTGCTACTATATAGGTAAGGCTGTCCAATATGAATGTTCAATACACACAATAGGTTGATCAGTAGCCAGTTAGCTAGCTGCTACAGTCCAATATGAATGTTCAATACACACAATAGGTTGATCAGTAGCCAGTTAGCTAGCTGCTACAGTCCAATATGAATGTTCAATACACACAATAGTTTGATCGGTAGCCAGTTAGCTGTGCTGCTACAGTCCAATATGAATGTTCAATACACACAATAGGTTGATCAGTAGCCAGTTAGCTAGCTGCTACAGTCCAATATGAATGTTCAATACACACAATAGGTTGACTGTTGACCAATATGAATGTTCATAATGAGGGGAAAATAAAGGTGGGCTCTCCTGTCAACATGTGGCTCCTGCTGCAGATAGCCTAGCGGTTACTAGTGTTGGGCCAGTAACCGAAAGATCTCTGGTTTGAATCCCAAAGACAACTAGGTGAAAAATCTGTCAATTTGCCCTTGAGGACAGCAGCAGCAGCAGGAGCCTCATGTTTCTCCCATTCTTCTCTGCAGATCCTCTCAAACTCTGTCAGGTTGGATGGGGAGTGTTGCTGCACAGCTATTTTCGGGTCTCTCCAGAGATGTTAGATCGGGTTCAAGTCCAGGCTCTGGCTCGGCCACTCAAGCACATTCAGAGACCAGAGACTTGACCCGAAGCCACTACTGCATTGTCTTGGCTGTGTGCTTAGGGTTGTTGTCCTGTTGGAAGGTGAACCTTCGCCCTCAGTTTGAGGTCCTGAGCGCTCTGGAGCAGGTTTTCATCAGGGATCTCTCTGTACTTTGCTCAGTTCATCTTTCCCTTGATCCTGACTAATCTCCTAGTCCCTGCTGCTGAAAAAACATCCCCACAGCATGACGCTGCCACCACCATGCTTCACCCTAGGGATGGTGAAAGGTTTCCTCCAGACGTGACGCTTGGTATTCAGGCCAAAGAGTTCAATCTTGGTTTCATCAGACGAGAGAATCTGGTTTCTCATGGTCTGAAAGTCCTTTTGGTAACTTTTGGCAAACTCCAAGTGGGCTGTCATGTTCATTTGACTGAGGAGTGGCTTCCGTCAGGCCACTACCATAAAGGCTTGATTGGTGGAGAGATGGTTGTCCTTCTGGAAGTTTCTCCCATTTCCACAGAGGAACTCTAGAGCTCTGTCAGAGTGACCATCAGATTCTTGGTCACCTCCCTGACCAAGGCCCATCTCCCCCGACTGCTCAGTTTGGCCGTGCCGCAAGCTCTAGGAAGAGTCTTGGTGGTTCCAAACTTCTTCCATTTTAGAATGATGGAGGCCACTCTGTTCTTGGGGACCTCCAATGCTGCAGAAATGTGTTGGTACCCTTCCCAAGATCTGTGCCTCGACCCAATCCTGTCTCGGAGCTCTACAGCCAATTCCTTCTACCTCATGGCTTGGTTTTTACTCTGACAGTCTCATAATAAAGGGTCTGAATACTTACTGTTATGTAAAGAAGGTATATTTTTTATCTTTAATAAATGTTTCTATAAACCTGTTTTTGCTTTGTCATTTAAATGTTTTATATTTAACTAGGCAAGTCAGTTAAGAACAAATTCTTATTTACAATGACGGCCTACCGCTGAACAGTGCCTTGTTCAGGGGCAGAACAACAGATTTTTACCTTGTCAGCTCTGGGATTCGATCCATCAACCTTTTGGTTACTAGCCCAATGCTTTAACCAATAGGCTACCTGCCGCCCCAAATGATGGGCTATTGTGTGTAGTTTGCTGAATATATAAATATATATTTTTTAATCCATTTTAAAATAAGGCTGTAACGTAATCTGTGATCTTTAGATGTTCTGGGTTGATGGCTGTTGGAGAGGGGAGGGGCAGTTGAGTGAGCTGGGGCCTTTTATTGCCCTGCCTCTGGGAGCCTGACAGCTTGTGACATGATGAGAGAGAGTGAGAGAGGACCTACCTGTAAGATATGTGTTATAAACATACTTCTATTTGAAGAGTTTTTTGACCATTCGGGGACCTAATCTCAATCACTCATGAAAACATGAAAAAAATATTGTCCACACGAAAGATAGAATTTGGTAATAAAAAAGATTTATGACAAGTTATATGCATGAAAATAAAGATGTTTAAAAAATGTGACATTTTGGAGAGGTTTTTGCAGACTATATGGGAGGCCTAAGCCTTGTTATGGATACATGTCTATAAAGAATGACTGGTATAAGATATCAGCTCCATTTTTGAGGCACATGTTGACAAGATGTTGGGGAATCACTGGAGGGGAATGTTGACCAACTGAGCATCTCAGTGTACAGTTCAATAAACACAATAGGCATTTTGTTACATTTCAGTCTTCTGTTATGTATTTAAAGTGTCATATTGGGATGCAAATTCAAATATGAATACATTTAAACTGTATCTGACATGGTACTGGTGTCTTCTTTTTTAAAACCCATAACCATGTGTGATGTGTAAACAACAAAGGGCACCCCCCCATAAAAAGATCCTGCAACAGAAAGCTGCACAATATGTTGAGAAAAGTATTTTGCTTACCATGACTATATCAAACCCTACTCCATGTGTTGCCACTATCATGTATCCTACCATGACTATATCAAACCCTACTCCATGTGTTATCACTATCATGTATCCTACCATGACTATATCAAACCCTACTCCATGTGTTGCCACTATCATGTATCCTACCATGACTATATCAAACCCTACTCCATGTGTTGCCACTATCATGTATCCTACCATGACTATATCCAACCCTACTCCATGTGTTGCCACTATCATGTATCCTACCATGACTATATCCAACCCAACTCCATGTGTTGCCACTATCATGTATCCTACCATGACTATAACCAACCCAACTCAATGTGTTGCCACTATCATGTATCCTACCATGACTATATCCAACCCAACTCCATGTGTTGCCACTATCATGTATCCTACCATGACTATATCCAACCCAACTCCATGTGTTGCCACTATCATGTATCCTACCATGACTATATCCAACCCTACTCCATGTGTTGCCACTATCATGTATCCTACCATGACTATATCCAACCCTACTCCATGTGTTGCCACTATCATGTATCCTACCATGACTATATCAAACCCAACTCCATGTGTTGCCACTATCATGTATCCTACTTGGCTGAAGCTTTGATCCAGTGGAAGAAGTATTGAGGAGCAGGGAGGTTAAAGGACACAGCTGTTACTCTACACTATCCCTCGATAATCCAGTAATAAGAGAACATTTATACATTATTTAGGGCTCTATAACATCTCTATCTATATATAACATCTCTATCAAGTATATATTTTTTTTTTTACCCAATTCCATTTTCTCCGTTTAGGTTTTCCAGGTTTCTGATTTGTCCCTGTTTCTGCTTTTTGCTCTAAATCACACTGTTAATAGAAAACTACTGCAGCATAAATACTGGAGGGGTCAGGAGACACTGTGGCCCCATCCGATGAGACCCCCAGACAGGGCCAAACAGGAAGGATATAACCACACCCACTTTGCCAAAGCTCTACACAATATTCTGCTGCTGATGCCAGATGCCATAGCAGTCTCTTTCTGATGTAAAGCAGAGGGTCACCGAGCATGTGGTGCAGGTGATGGGGGACTTCATCTTGCAAACAACACAGCAACGCCTCCATGCTGTACCCTTTTGGCCCTTAGGCACATCCATGCCTGCACAAATATATTTGGGCAGATGAACACTTGTGGCAGGAGCAGAAGGGACAGGGCATGGTGCAGTGGTGCTGTAGCCAGCAAGCTCCTTGATGAGCTGCTCTCTGAAGGCTTTCTGTGAGAGGAAGGGCTTTCCACAGCTCTTAGCCATTTCTTTGTGTAGGATGAATGCATTCACCACAGCAATGTCGACGAAATGATAGAAGAAGGATCTTGTACCATTTCATTGTCTTATGCAGAACATTGTAATAGCCTATCAGCGCATCTGATAGGTCCACACCTCCCATGCTCTTGTTGTAGTCCTTTACTGCAGTTGGAATGGGGACATCTTTGGTGGTCCATACCCCGGCACCATCCTTCACACGCCTGACCACATGATCCCCACTGAAGGACTTGTGGATTGTTGTGCACATCACCACCTCTCTGGTATCCATCCACTTTACAAAAAGCAGGCCATCTTCACGGACCCATCGCATGGTCCCCCGCTCAGCCCGCTCAGGCATGTCGTTCACCTTCGTCTTCGGAAAGCCCACCCTGTTGGTACGAATGGTGCCACAAGCCCACACTTCCCGCTTCCTAAGGTCTGCAAACAGGGTAGGGCTTGTGTAGAAGTTATCCACAAACAGTTTGTAGCCCTTCCCTAGCAGTTGAAAATCCAATAACTCCATTACAGAGTCATAGCCAAGTCCCTTACCGGTAGCAAAACTGTTCCTCCCCTCATAGACAAAAAAATTGCATGTGTAGGCACACACAGAATCAGCCAACACAAACAGCTTGTAACCCCACTTGGTTGGTTTGTTTCGCATGTATTGTTTGAGGCCAATTCTGGCCTTTGAGGCTACCATCCTCTCATCGATTGACACGTTCTGGGCTGGCTGAAAGTACGTCTTGCAGGCCTCAACGATGCTGGAGTAGAGAGGTTTGATTTTGCACAGTCTATCAAACGTTGCTGTGCCTCTCTTCTTGTCATTCGCTTCATCAACCTTTGGGTCACTGATATGAAGCGCCTGTGAGAGAACCAGAAACCTTTTGCAGGACATAACGGTCATGGGGAAAGGCAGTTGGTAGAGTGATGACGTTTTCCAGTAGTCCGTCAGGCTTTTCAGCTTCACCATCCCCATGTAGATGACCAGTGAAAGGTAGCAGAAAAAGTCTGACATGGATATGGGCTTCCATGCTACCTTTTTGCCTGCCTGCTTCTTCTTCCCATACTTATTCGTGTTAGACACGAGCGAATCTACAACGGATTGTGTGAAAAACAACTGAAAAAGCTGAAGGGGGCTGTAAATTGTGGTCGAGTTCACCTGAGGTCCTGGTTTCCTTTTCGGCCGAAAAGTTGGTTGGGGTGGCTCCACATCATCTTCTAGGACAGTGTGCCAACGCCCTTCTGTCCCTTTGTTAGCAGGTGGCACACTTCCCCTCTTCCGCTTCTTTGTCGGTGCCTTCACACCTGTAGATGGCCCAGAGACAGCAGGGGTCCAGCTGGATGAACAAGTTGGCGCTGGGGGCTCCCAGTCGGAATCAGTGCCACTGTGAATGAAAATTTTCAGTTAGAATAGTTTCACATTTGAGCCCTGTATCAACAGGTATAATAAACAGATATAAAGAGTACAGGGAACATAAAGTACTGTTCCATTTCACTTTGGCCATTTTGTGGGCCTGCCTCAAATAGGCCATTTCATGTGGGGGTGGGGTGTAGCAACAGACACACGCGCCTCGGCCATGCTCCCTCTAACCGTAATATATAGCCTAGTTAGAGAAAGCATGCTGGCTCTGTTGAGATGTATGGGTTTGCTGTTACATTCTACTCCATTCCATATATACACACTGCTCAAAAAATAAAGGGAACACTAAAATAACACATCCTAGATCTGAATGAATGAAATATTCTTATTAAATACTTTTTTCTTTACATAGTTGAATGTGCTGACAACAAAATCACACAAAAATGATCAATGTAAATCAAATTTATCAACCCATGGAGGTCTGGATTTGGAGTCACACTCAAAATTAAAGTGGAAAACCACACTACAGGCTGATCCAACTTTGATGTAATGTCCTTAAAACAAGTCAAAAAATGAGGCTCAGTAGTGTGTGTGGCCTCCACGTGCCTGTATGACCTCCCTACAACGCCTGGGCATGCTCCTGATGAGGTGGCGGATGGTCTCCTGAGGGATCTCCTCCCAGACCTGGACTAAAGCATCCGCCAACTCCTGGACAGTCCGTGGTGCAACGTGGCGTTGGTGAATGGAGTGAGACATGATGTCCCAGATGTGCTCAATTGGATTCAGGTCTGGGGAACGGGTGGGCCAGTCCATAGCATCAATGCCTTCCTCTTGCAGGAACTGCTGACACACTCCAGCCACATGAGGTCTAGCATTGTCTTGCATTAGGAGGAACCCAGGGCCAACCGCACCAGCATATGGTCTCACAAGGGGTCTGAGGATCTCATCTTGGTACCTAATGGCAGTCAGGCTACCTCTGGCGAGCACATGGAGTGCTGTGCGGCCCCCCAAAGAAATGCCACCCCACACCATGACTGACCCACCGCCAAACCGGTCATGCTGGAGGATGTTGCAGGCAGCAGAACGTTCTCCACGGCGTCTCCAGACTCTGTCACGTCTGTCACATGTGCTCATGTGCTTAGTGTGAACCTGCTTTCATCTGTGAAGAGCACAGGGCGCCAGTGGCGAATTTGCCAATCTTGGTGTTCTCTGGCAAATGCCAAACATCCTGCACGGTGTTGGGCTGTAAGCACAACCCCCACCTGTGGACGTCGGGCCCTCATACCACCCTCATGGAGTCTGTTTCTGACCGTTTGAGCAGACACATGCACATTTGTGGCCTGCTGGAGGTCATTTTGCAGGGCTGTGGCAGTGCTCCACCTGCTCCTCCTTGCACAAAGGCGGAGGTAGCGGTCCTGCTGCTGGGTTGTTGCCCTCCTACGGCCTCCTCCACGTCTCCTGATGTACTGGCCTGTCTCCTGGTAGCGCCTCCATGCTCTGGACACTACGCTGACAGACACAGCAAACCTTCTTGCCACAGCTCGCATTGATGTGCCATCCTGGATGAGCTGCACTACCTGAGCCACTTGTGTGGGTTGTAGACTCCATCTCATGCTACCACTAGAGTGAAAGCACCGCCAGCATTCAAAAGTGACCAAAACATCAGCCAGGAAGCAAAGGAACTGAGAAGTGGTCTGTGGTCACCACCTGCAGAACCACTCCTTTATTGGGGGTGTCTTGCTAATTGCCTATAATTTCCACCTTTTGTCTATTCCATTTGCACAACAGCATGTGAAATTCAATCAGTGTTGCTTCCTAAGTGGACAGTTTGATTTCACAGAAGTGTGATTGACTTGGAGTTACATTGTGTTGTTTAAGTGTTCCCTTTATTTTTTTGAGCAGTGTATATATATATATATATACACACACACACAAACATAGGCTATGGGTCGTTCACATACATACAAATGTATCCTCACTCACAATGAATAGCCAACGTGTACTTTACACATTTCATTACATTTTTATTGCAAATAAAATGTAAAAACAATCACAAATAATATTTTATATTATTAATTTCAAACAACGGCATTAGCGTGACAAGAACTTACCAGTCCAAAACAATGTCCTCTCCGTTCAAAATATAGGCCTCAGTTTCAGAATCATAGGAGTGATCGCTAATGGAGTCTTCCTCAAAAAACAGTTCTGTATCACTTTCACGATCAATTTCCTCTAAAATGTTGTCTACATTCGTATATCTAGTCTTAGATTTAGCTTTCCCTGACTTATTCGCCATGATGTTGGATAAATAAACAGCTGAAGATGCAAGTTGCCGAAATACTGCTGTGCGTAATAACTTCCGTTCCTTCCAGTTCTAAACGCAAATGTAAAAGACACTCGTTACGCCTGCATTTCATGTATGGGTTGGTCTTCAAACAAAGAACCATTTGATAGCCAACGAACAGAGGTAAATGGCACTATCTACCCAGCTAGATTTCAAGACGATGAGTGGTCATTGGGTTAAAATTCAGTCAATCAACGAGACAGTGGCCATATAATTGGTGTACAATGAGCTCGTTACTCGTTGTCTTCCAATCGTTTTTTTTGGCTCAATACGTCCCGCGAAATGACCCATCAAGTTTGGTTGTGTTACAAACAAACAGTTGATTGCAAGGAAACCAAACATGACTGGATAACGTCAGGTTTAGTCAGTGTATTTAGGTCGGATGTTTCGTCGAAAATTTAATGAAATGAAATTCAACGACATAAGCGTTCACAAAATGTTTCGTGTTAGGCTATAAAAAATGGATTTAACCGAACAAAAGACCATTCAGTGTGTAACAACGAACCTTGGGATTGCAAACAGAGCAAGATCTTCAAAGGTAAACGATTTATTTCAATGCAATCTGTGGTAATGTTACGCTAGTGCTGGTTGGAAAAGCAGTTTGTTATTATAGAATAACTATCTTCAAAGTAATGACTCGGAACGTCGGGTTTGATATGAAAGCTTCTTTTAGTAATAATACTTGATCACGTTACATTTAACAACTTTCGATTCTACAGAGCAATGCCAGTAAGATGCTAGCGCAAAGGAGCCATTCCCCATAATCACCTGTCAATTGCACTTAATTAACGTTCACTCTCTACTTCCTGTCGCAAGGCATTCTGGAACTTGCATTCAAAAGCGTAATTCAATACCAACCAATACAATTACATATGTAAATAACTGTAAAGAAATATCTTTAGATACAGCTCAATGAATTAACGTAAACATTAACTCTGTAACACATTAAAGTTACAACAGTTATGGAGCGCTGAGCTCAGATAATCTCATCCTATTCTTTTGCAGTAAATCCTTTTTTAAATCTGACAACGCAGTTGGATTAGCAAGATTCTAGGCTTTTGAAGCATGTGAGACACTTGTATTTTCAGGAATGTTTAATATGACTATTTGTGGCGATCACCGTATGTTGTCTATTTTCAAACCCGGATCCAGGATCGGTAGTTAAGAGAAGTTAATTTTACCTCTATTTCTGCTTTTTGTTACTCCTCTCTTTGGCTGGAAAAATGGCTGTATTTTTCTGTGACTTGGCTCTAACCTAACATAATCGTTTGGTGTGCTTTCGTCGTAAAACCTTTTTGAAATCGGACATTTTGGCTGGATTTACAACAGGTGTATCTTTAAAATGGTGTGAAATACTTGTATGTTTGAGGAATTTAAATTATGGGATTTCTGTTTTGAATTTGGCGCCCGGCAGTTTCACGGGCTGTTGACGAGGTGGGACGCTACCGTCCCACATACCCTAGTGAGGTTAACAAGAAATTTGTGGAGTGGTTGAAAAACGAGTTATAATGACTCCAACCTAAGAGTATGTAAACTTCGACTGTGTATAAATATATATATATAAATAAATCAACAAAAAATATCAAATGAATATGCGACCATTTAAACAACTGCATTAGCATGAGAAGCAAAAACCTATTTTACTTACTGGTCTAAAAGTGGATCTTTTCCTTCCAAAAACATTTCTTCCGCGCTGGAATCATAACTGTGGTCACTCACAGAGTCCTCATCCATTCCTTCTGTGTCACTCTCCTGGTCAATTTCTGCAATAATATCATCAAAATGATTATACTTGGACTGAGATTTAGCTTTTCCACTCTTAGTAGCCATGTTTAACTTTTTCAGATTTGAGAAGTTTGTAGAAGAGAAGGAACTGCTGTGAAACGTCAACTACAGTGCGTCCTGTTTCCTTTCACCAGAGAATGAACTCTGTTGTACACAGCTCTAGCATGATGGCTGTTTGTCCTACAAACGGCATTCACATACTGCTGGAAAGCCCAGCTCATTGGCTATCTAGCTAGGTTTCAAAACGATAGGTGGTCATTGGACCAAGACCCTTCATGGGCTAATTCAGGTGTTGTATAGCCAATACATAATGTAGAATGATGAAACAAGTTTGGTTGCCTTCTAGAGTGTCTGAAGATTGCACAGAAACCAAAGTTGACCATGTTAAACAATGTTAGATTTCTAACAAAATTAGATTTCATAAAATTGTTTTGTTGCAAGTTGAGTCGCAATTCATGCAGAACGCTGTTTACAACATGGATGGTGTGAGGATATACAATACCATTCAAGAGTTCGGGGTCACTTAGAAATGTCCTTGTTTTTGAAAGAAAAGCTGTTTTTTTGTCCATTTAAAATAACATCAAATTGATCATATACACAGTGTAGACATTGTTAATGTTGTAAATGACTATTGTAGCTGGAAATGGCTGATTATCTACATAGGCGTACAGAGGCCCATTATCAGCAACCATCACTCCTGTGTTCCAATGGCACGTTGTGTTACCTAATCCAAGTTTATCATTTTAAAAGGCTAATTGATCCATTTTGAGCCTGTAATCAAACCCACAAATGCTGATGCTCCAGACACTCAACTGGTCTAAAGAAGGCCAGTTTTATTGCTTCTTTAAATCAGAATAACAGTTTTCAGCTGTGCTAACATAATTGCAAAAGGGTTTTCTAATGATCAATTAGCCTTTTAAAATTATAAACTTGTATTAGGTAACACAAAGTGCCATTGGAACACAGGAGTGATGGTTGCTGATAATGGGCCTCTGTACGCCTATGTAGATATTCCATAAAACAATCTGCCATTTCCAGCAACAACAGTCATTTACAACATTAACAATGTTTACACTTTATTTCTGATCAATTTGATGTTATTTTATTGGACAAAAAATTTGCTTTTCTTTCAAAACAAGGACATTTCTAATTGACCCCAAACTTTTCAACAGTAGTGTATATATAGAAATACACGTTTAAAATGTGTACCAATTGATTGGTCGAAAGAACAGGTGACTAAGTCAAACAAGATGTTTATTAGTCTGTGACAGCCCTACTAGTAAAAGATACCAGTCCATCTTCATGTCAACTAACAGAACTCTGCTGGTTGTCCTGGTAACAGATACCAGTGGGCAGATCTATTGTATTTGTTCAAACTAAACTACAGCACTTACTTTGAGTCAAATCTGATCCTTTCTTCTCTTCTCCTCCTCTCACAGTTCCACTCAGCCCCGTTGTTTTCCTGCAGTCCACCAGCAGCACAGACAACCTCTTCATACCCAGCAGTGAGGCGCTACCGGGAGAGGCACGACACGGGGACTCCGGGAGGGTGGAAGGGCTAGCATTGTCCTGGTAACCATAGAGAGGGGACAGACACATATCATTATGGATGCTTATGTCACTGTTGACATAAAGTGCATTACAGAAACCCAGCCCGGACCCCGATAGAGCAAGCTGTATACTAGACCAAACCAAGCTGTACCATCTGGTGTTCTGATCTGGAGAGACTCTTCTCTTCCTCATCAGCAGGATGTTGTTGAGGCTCCCCAGAGGATCCACGATAGTCATGTCTCTCTCCTGTGTGAATGAGAACATCAAACAGACGATAAACTTATGACCTTCTATTGCAATTAGAGTGTTACAAGAGGCATGAATATATGTCTAAAAAGGGCCTAAATTAGCCAGTTTAATTATGCTTTTATTTTTGTGATCAGTGGTATAAAGTACTTAAGTTAAAAAAATACTTCAAAGTACGATTTAAGTAGTTTCAGGGAATCTGTACTTTACTATTTTTGACTAATTTGACTTTTACTTCACTATATTCCAAAAGAAAATGATGTACTTTTTACTCCATACATTTTCCCAGACACCCAAAAGTACTCATTACATTTTGAAGGCTTAGCTGGACAGGAAAATGGTCCAATTCACGCACTAATCAAGAGAACATCCCTGGTAATCATCACTGCCTCTGATCTGGCGGACTCACTAAACACACGTTTCAATTGTAGATTGTCTGAGAGTTGGAGTGTGTCCCTGGCTATCCGTAAATAAAATAAAAATTTAGCTTAATATAAGGAATTTGAAATTATTTATATACTTTTACTTTTGATACTTCAGTATATTTTTGACTTTTACTCAGGAAGTATTTTACTAGGTGACTCACTATTACGTGAGTAATTTTCTATTCAGGTATCTTTACTTTTACTCAAGTATGACAATTGCGTACTTTTCCCACCACTGTGATGCAAATGTTAAAGGGCCGTTCCACAAAATGGGTGCATTTTGCGTCCCTTTGATATTTTAAGTAGAAATGATGCACTGTATATTATATTTTAAAAGCCTGTTATATTAGAATAAGTGCACTTTAATATAGACCACATAGAGAATTCAATAAATACAATTTTGAAGTGCACAAAATATATGTACCAATGGCAGATTGCCCCTTAAACAACTCCTACAGAACTGAACAACATATCAAAGTGCAGAACTTCAGTAGAATGCCCCTTAAAAAAACAGTTCAACTACTGCATAGTTTGTGTCCCTGTTTTTAAGACAGTACTCACTGGTGGTAATCGGAACTTCAGTCTCCTCTTTTATTGCGATATCCTCCTCTTTTACTCGAAAAGGTTCTCCCTCTTCTTTCAATGTTACGGCATCTTCCTCCTTTTTGATTCTGAAAGCTTCTACCTCTTTTTCCACTTTGACAACCTCTTTCCCATATTCCTCTTTCACTGTAATATCATTCTCTTGTTTCTCCTTTTTCATTCTTCAAGCTTCTTTGCCTCCTTTCACCAGTTTCTTTCTCCGTCTAGATTTGTGCGTTTATGCTCCGGGAAATTAACCTAGTGCAGTATCAATGTAACACATTTGCTAATTTAACAAGCAAATTACGTGTATAAATGAACCAGTAGATAGGTAAACAGAATTATGTTCGAAACACTAAGAGTAATATACACAAGAATGGTCTAAAGAGTTTTAGGTTTGCTAGCAAAGCACCGCGTGGTTAAACCAGAAGCCTTTAGTCGCTGTTGAAGAAGCCTCCTGTCCCGTCCACTAGATTATACGTCACGCAAGAAGCATCACCTGAAAGACTCCCATCACCTTCTGCTGGTTGGAGTGGGTAACGCAGTTTGGAAACAATAGTTACTACACTTTTGTATTGGAAAGAACGTCATAATAATTTAACAATAAGCTGATATATTGTCTCTTACGTCTTACAAATAATACCGTCCTGTATACAGACGTAGAAGCTTAATAGTGTAATAATAATAGCGACCCTGGGTTTATAATTGCGGAAATCGACCCTGCCGCACGAGCATGCTTTTGCGGCACAGTCGATAGCGCGCCGGACCTCGGGCTAGAAGGTCGAGGGTTCGAGACCTGCTCCCTACTGTTTCATTACAATATGAATATGTAAATGTTGAATAAATACTTATATGATTAGGTAGTGTTTTAATACACATTTGCTCTGTTCATTTTTTACATTCGTTTTTATTTAGATGTGACGGTACTATTCCCTTAAAGCTACGCTCTTTAAGATACAAATCATCCTGTAAACCAGGGGTGGGCAACTCCAGTCCTCGGGGCCTGATTGATGTCACACTTTTTCTCCCTCCCTAGCAAACACAGCTGACTAATCAAACTGCATTCTAAACTGAAGATCATGATTAGGTGGTTATTGGAATCAGGTGTGTTAGCTGGGGCTGGGGCTGGGGCAAAACTGTGACACTAATCAGGCCCTCGAGGACTGGAATTTCCCAACCCCGCTGTAAATAATAAAGCAAATGCATCACATTCAAATAGCACTTGATTATCTGTAGTGCTTTACACTGAGTCTACAAAACATTAAGAACACCTGCTCCTTCCATGACATAAACTGACTAGGTGAATCCAGGTGAATGATATGATCCCTTATTGATGTCACTAGTTAAATCCACTTCAATCAGTGTAGATGAAGGGGAGGAGATGGGTTAAATAAGGATTTTTAAGCCTTGAGACAAATGAGACATGGATTGTGTATGTGTATCATTCAGAAGGTGAATGGGGAAGACAAGATATTTAAGTGTCTTTGAACGGGGGATGGTAGTAGGTGCCAGGTGCACCGGTTTGTGTCAAGAACTGCAAAGTTGCTGGGTTTTTCCAGCTCAACAGTTTCCCATGTGTAGCAAGATGGTCCACCATCCTAACAGTGCCGTTTAAGATGAGGCAGAACGATTTGTTTTTTCATGAGCATGGCCTTATTTCTATTACAGCATATTAGATGACTGCCAATCATATTCCATTAACATTGTTCAATGTAACAGCGATAGGTTTAGGCTACTACTGATACTAACAATTCCCCTATACCTATCATGAGGTTTCTACAACCTAGCCTATGAATTAAAGTTTACAACGTAGGTGCACACTGGTCGAGAGAAAAATTTGAGGTGATAGACAGTGACATATTCAATACCACCTTGCACACTCTTGCATGCATCTAGCTGATCTAGGGTGTAGTCATTAGTCCAACAGTTGCAAACGAGAGTTTCTATTGGACAAATTCAGGTATGTTTATCCCCGTTTTGTTCTGTTTAAGAAACGTTTTTCAACAACAATCGGCGGAATGTGTGATCTAACTTGAACTTTAAGTAGCCTATATTTGATGTGATATATTCCTTTTGAGACAGGATTGTGTCACGGCACAGATCTGGGGAAGTGGACCAAAACATTTCTGCCACATTGAAGGTCCCAAAGAACACAGTGGCCTCCATCATTCTTAAATGGAAGAAGATTAGAACCACCAAGACCCTTCCTAGTGCTGGCGGCTCAGCCAAACTGAGCAATAGGGGGAGAAGGGCCTTGGTCAGAGAGGTGACCAAGAACCCGATGGTCACTCTGACAGAGCTCAAGAGTTCCTCTGTGGAAATGGGAGAACCTTCCAGAAGACCAATCATCTCTGCAGCACTCCACCAATTAGGCCTTTATGGTAGAGTGGCCAGACGGAAGCCACTTCTCCGTAAAAGACAAAAGAAAGCCAGCTTGGAGTTTGCCAAAAGGCACCTAAAGGACTTTCAGACCATGAGAAACAAGATTCTCTGGTCTGATGAAACCAAGATTGAACTCTTTGGCCTGAATGCCAAGCGTCACATCTGGAAGAAACCTGGCATCATCCCTACGGTGAAGCATGGAGGTGGCAGCATCATGCTGTGGGGATGTTTTTAAGTGGCAGGGACTGGGAAACTAGTCAGGATCGAGGGAAAGATCAATAGGGAAAAGTACAGAGAGATCCTTGATGAAAACCTGCACCAGAGCTCTCTCCAGAGATGTTCGATCCGGTTCAAGTCCGAGCTCTGGCTGGCCCACTCAAGGACGTTCCGAGACTTGTCTCGAAGCCACTTTTGCGATGTCTTGGCTGTGTGCTTAGGGTCATTGTCCTGTTGGAAGGTGAACCTTTGTCCCAGTCTGAGGTCCTGAGCAGGATTTTATCAAGGATCTCTCTGTACTTTGCTCCGTTCATATTTGCCTCGATCCTGACTTGTCTCCCAGTCCCCTTTTAAATTATACGAGAAAAAAAAAATATTCAATTGTATTTATATCAGCAAGCAAGACTAAATTAAATAGGACTATTTATATAATGAATATGAATTTGGAGGGCAGAAATGATTAATTATTAAAGCATTAGATCTCTAACTAAAAGCTTCAATCATACAAAAGTTCTACTTTTATTCCGACCTGGTTCTCTATCAGATTAGTAAGAATGTCTCACCCGATGTTCAAGAATGGCCTTTTTCTCTTTATTCAGATTACAACCTCTCACTTTCAGTTATTTGAAAATGAAATCATCTCCAAAAGATCGTTATTTTTTAAAACAAGCCTTAGAAAGTTGGTTGCAATTTCAGTTTAATCCACCAGAAAAGACCAAACAAATAATTTTTAAAAATGGTTAAACTAAAATATAGTAACTGATCAAAATAAATAAATAAAATTGATTACATGAAAAAGGTATGATCTTTGTAAATTATACCATCAATAGGACTGGTGGAGTTGTCACACATGCAGCTCATAAAAATATATGGAAATGTCTGCACTTCCCAAAATTACAACCAACTAATTGCAGCATTACCACAAAAATGGAAGAGACAAGTGGAAGGGGGGAAAGGGAAGAATCTTGTCTGTCAGCCCTGCTTTAAAGACCAAACTTGGTTCATGAAAATTGTGAATGACACCAGATTCAAAACTTAGAATTTTTCAATTGAAATTATTTTACAAAATATATATAGGGGATACAACGAACCTCTGCATATTTAGCTGCGAAGACACAGAATCATTAGATCATTTGTTTTGGTACTGTCCATATGTTGCTTGTCTTTGGTCGCAGGTCAAGGAATGGCAACATTTACCTGGAGATAACTCTGCAGACAGCACTACTGGGTGATTTGAAAAGTCATAGTCAATTGATTAATAAAATAATAATACTTTTATCAAACATGTTTATTTTTTATTTACAATCTGTAGCAACGATGAGAATATAAAAGTCAATAACTTTTGTGAAATAGCACAGTTAAAAATATATGGCAAATAGGGTGTTCTCAAACGGGGTGTTCTTCAGAGATAGATGGGAGAGGTTTAGGGTAACTGAAGGATAGGACTGGGTGGTCTTCAGAGATAGATGGGAGAGGTTTAGGGTAACTGAAGGATAGGACTGGGTGGTCTTCAGAGATAGATGGGAGAGGTTTAGGGTAACTGAAGGATAGGACTGGGTGGTCTTCAGAGATAGATGGGAGAGGTTTAGGGTAACTGAAGGATAGGACTGGGTGGTCTTCAGAGATTGATGGGAGAGGTTTAGGGTAACTGAAGGATAGGACTGGATGGTCTTCAGAGATTGATCGGAGAGGTTTAGGGTAACTGAAGGATAGGACTGGATGGTCTTCAGAGATAGATGGGAGAGGTTTAGGGTAACTGAAGGATAGGACTGGGTGGTCTTCAGAGATAGATGGGAGAGGTTTAGGGTAACTGAAGGATAGGACTGGATGGTCTTCAGAGATAGATGGGAGAGGTTTAGGGTAACTGAAGGATAGGATTAAAAACAAACTAAATATAACTATTGTATAATACACTGTGTCTGTAAAATGTACATAGTATGTATAAGCTGGACGTAGAAGCCTAATAGTTGTTGCACATTAGTTTCCTCCAATCAGGGGGTGGTAGGGTTAGGGGGTGGTAGGGTTAGTGGAAAACTAAGGAAAATATATGTTTATACATACAGTGCCTTTGGAAAGTATTCAGGTTTTTAGAAATTATTACAAATGTATATATTTTTTTAAACAGAAATACCTTATTTACATAAGTATTCAGACCCTTTGCTATGATAATTGAAATTGAGCTCCGATGCATTTTGTTTCCATTGATCATAATTGATATGTTTCTACAACTTGATTGGAGTCCACCTGTGGTAAATTCAATTGATTGGACATGATTTGGAAAGAAACACACCAGTCTATATAAGGTCCCACAGTTTACAGCGCAAGTCAGAGCAAAAACCAAGCCATGAGGTTGAAGGAATTGTCCGTAGAGCGCCGACACAGGATTGTGTCGAGGCACAGTTCTGGGGAAGGGAGACAAAAAAAAAAAAATCTGCCGCATTGAAGTTCCCAAAGAACACAGTGGCTACCATCGTTCTTAAATGGAAAAGTTTGGAACCACCAAGGCTCTTCCTAGAGCTGGCCGCCTGGCCAAACTGAGCAATCGGGGGAGAAGGGCCCTGGTCAGGCAGGTGACCAAGAAGCTGATGGTCACTCTGACAGAGATCTAGAGTTCCTCTGTGGAGATGGGAGACACCAACACTCACCTAAATAGCACATATACCACTGGGTGAGAGAAGTTTTCATTGTATTTGTGCAGCATTATATGAAGTGTTATTTGTTGTCAACAATGAGCCTTGGTCAATTTAGCTCGGAATATGCAATCTGTCACCTAATCCTTCCTAATAGGCAGGCCAATCATGGAGGAAAGTATTGGCTGTAAGAAGTAAGAGAAAATAACATCTGGTTGTTTTTAAATTACTTCTTATGACATTGCTTGTCAGACGGAACATTGTAAATCATATTTTTCCAATTTGCGTTACCCACTCCAGTCAGCAGATGGCGATATGAGATTTTCAGGTGATGCTTCTTGCGTGACGTATTATCTAGTGGACGGGACAGGAGGCTTCTTCAACAGCGACAAAAGGCTTCTGATTTAACCACGTTGTGCTTTGCTAGGAAACCTAAAACCGAAACATTGAAGCCTTAGACCAATCTTGTGTATATTACTCTTAGTGTTTTGAACATAATTCTGTTTACCACTGGTTAATTTGAACGTAATTTGCTTGTTAAATTAGCTAATGTGTTACATTGATACTGCACTAGGCTAATCTCCCGGATCATAAACTCACTAATCTAGACGGAGAAAAACTCTGGTGAAAGGAGGCAAAGAAGCTTTCAGGATGATAAAGGAGGAAGAGGAGGTTATCACATTGAAACAAGAGGATGATATTACAGTGAAAGAGGAATATGGGAAAGAGGTTGTCAAAGTGGAAAAAGAGGTAGAAGCTTTCAGAATCAAAAAGGAGGAAGATGCCGTAAAATTAAAAGAAAAGGAAGAACCTTTTGGAGTAAAAGAGGAGGATATCTCAATAAAAATAAATGACCCCCAGCGTCCTATATCAATGTATGTCCTTTCTTTTGCATTTCAAAGATTATCAAATAAAAATTGAAAACATGTTTTTATCTTTTACCAGATGTGTTATATTCTCCTACATTAATTTCACATCTCCACAAACTTAAGTTAGATTTGGGTAATTTTAGGTGGAAATTGAGATGAAGGGTCCTATCCGGAAGAGGTTTTAACCTGACCCAACCATTCTCCTCCCTCTCCTGCTGGCTTTCGCAGATTGTGCCATTACTCTCCTGAAGTTGCCGCATTGACCAATCATGACAATGAGAAGCTATACAGAGCTGTCCGCATTGGTACAACATTTGGGAGGTGCTTGGCGGTGCAGTACGGAGCTCCATTTGGCCTCTGGAGGCTGAGACCAAATTTTTGGTCTTTTTTAGAATTAGTTCACTGAGAGGGTGCAAATACAATGCCTTCGGAAGTATTCAGGCCCCTTGACTTTTTCCACATTTTGTTACGTGACAGCCTTATTCTAAAATATATATTTTTTTAATCATCAATCTACACAATACCCAATAATGACGAAGTAAAAACAGGTTAACATAAAAAATGTTTTTTTGAAATATCACATTTACATAAGTATTCAGACCCTTTACTCAGTACTTTGTTGAAGCACCCTAGGCAGCGATTACAGCTTCGAGTCTTGGGTATGACCCTACAACCGCCTTTCTTAAAGTATGGGTCGCGACCCTGTTAATGGTGGGTCGCGATGTGTCAGTGTACATTTATAATTGTTCACAACACCACAAAAATTGCAAATAAATTCAAACCTGTTTTCACTCTGTCATTATGGGGTATTGTGTGTTGATTGATGAGGGGGGAAAAAAAGATTTAATCCATTTTAGAATAAGGCTGTAAGGTGAAAGGTCAAGGGGTCTGAATACTGTATGTGCCAAGTTAAAATATTCCCAAGAGACATGTTCTAAACTCTGCTTCTGGCTCCTCAGCAACTTTGCAGTGTTTTGTTATTTCTATTAGCCCAGGACGTTTGTTGTGTCATTACATACAGCCGGAAATAACATTTGGATATCAGAGCGGCGGTAACTCACCAGCATTACGACCAGGAATACAACTTTCCAGAATGTGATCCTTTGTTCGTACCTCCCAGGGCTCGTCGCCGACGGCAGAGAAGAGGTATTCCGAGTGGACTTCTAGTCATACTCAGGAGGCGGGCACACCATGTACAAAGAATAATAATGCAATTTAACCATTGATGGATGGTGACGAAATTAATGACATCACCAGTAGTCATGTTAAAGTTTTCAATATTTTATTGGTGGAGTTGATGTATTTGCATGTGGCTGTGCATTATATGATGCCTGAATAGGAAGCATAGTCTGATCATGACTACTGGTTTTCTTAATAAATTATTGATCAAAACCTTCTTTGGGGTTAATTCCAAATATCTACTTGCATTGCTTGGTAGTGTATTCGCATAGTATGATACATAAATAATAACATTTAAGTAAAATAAAACAAACAGTATTATCCTGAATTCAGACGTGAATAACATTTTTGTTATCACATCAAAATCTTTCAGAATGTACCTGTTTTCATTATAGAACGTTGGCTAGTAAGCTGCCGATCTGTCTGAATCAGTAGCCTTGTGTCGAACGGTCCCGTCGACTAGATTATACGTCATCTGCTGACTAGTTTGGGTGACGCAGTTTGGGAAAATGTTAATTACATTGTTTATTCTTGCTAACAACTTAATACAAAGTATTTTCAAAATAACCAGAGCTGTTTTTACTGCCCCACAGGAGGCATTTTGCCATGCTGTCATTGTAAATATGAATTTGTTCCGAGGCTGCTGTTTATGCTGGGGAATGTTGATTAGCAATTCAGTTTGGTAAACTAAGAAAACTATCATTTTATAGTAGATTTTGATCACACAATATACATTGGACAAACTCAGAAGTAAATACCACACCTTTTCATTCCATGTCATTTATTTCACTACTTTCACATGAAGTTATGCTACACTGCCTACAGGAAGTTATGCTACACTGCCTACAGGAAGTTATGCTACACTGCCTACAGGAAGTTATGCTACACTGCCTACAGGACGTTATGCTATCTTATATCTTCATTCCTATAGAAGTCCTACTACCGGGCAGATAGGAAGTAGCAGTGAAGTCCTACTACCAGTCAGATAGGAAGTAGCAGTGAAGTCCTATTACCAGTCAGGTAGGAAGTAGCAGTGAAGTCCTATTACCAGTCAGATAGGAAGCAGCAGTCCTACTACTACACAAAATGTCGCCTGTCATTGGATTTAGGTTGCCAGTTCGGTGAAAAATAAAAAATACCTGATGTTCATGGCTTTTTCCAAATCCAATCAGTTTTCCACATTAATCAAACATCACATGGATTTGTTTGTTGAAATGACATGGAAGCAAAGTTTATTCAACCAGTGGGAGGCTTGTAAATGACCCCAGGAAAGTAAAACAAAGAACTCTTTACTGAGACAATGATAAACAGCAATCCGTGGGAGAGTTGTGGTGGATATTATAAAATAAGGATCTGCTGGAGTCCAAGTCAAACCAAGATTCTTTATTTCTGAGCTCAGAGAGAATAACAGAATTACACAGCGCAGTGTAGACAGTCTGAATTCCTGAAGCATTGGGTGATGAGCACATATCTTTATAGTTTCCTGTTCCTGGGCGGGACTTTATTCATACAAGGACGCAGGTGCAGCTGGTTTGCAACACAGGATGATACTCCCAGGAACAGGAGATTATAATAGGACAGTTTCACAAGGTTAGTCTGTGGTGGTTAATTTCTGTATTACCAAATGAGGAGAGACAAGCTTCACACACCAATCAGAGTTATACTTAAACTACATCTTTAATAATAAGATCTTTGCAATGACTTTCAACAATTCACTATTTCTAATGAACCGTTGAGAGTGGCAACACAATGGCTACTGAGATCTTTTATAGCAAATATCCACCCCCTAGTCGACATAAACCACATATATTAGGAACAGTTTACAAAGTGAGACTTTATAATGAGAAAGGAGTATCCCGTAGCCAGATAGCATTCGCTATAATTTATCATTCAGTTTGGTCCCTAAGACGAGGTTCTAATCTCGTTCCTGGTACTTCATAGCACAAAAACACCAACTCATCCAATGGCATAACTCAATTGTCAACTCTAAATACTCCCATCTCAAGTAAAACCCCTTCTTGACCCCACTCCTGGACAAGCTCACTGAGGGGAGTGAGCCTCTAGGTCATACACTATCCCAGGATAAGTGCAACATCGGAGAGGCCATACAATGGTTCCAGACACTGCCATACACCTCCCCCCAATGCCAAAGGAGGGAGTGACTTGCGCACAGACATTGTGGAAACCAGTAATTGGTTCCCCATTAATCACACCATCCCTTCACATAGTTTAACAGATACATTCACATATGAAGACAATGTTCCCTCCTGTCCTCTTCCCTTCCTGATATTCTGCATAGCACCAGGGACATGTGAAAGACAAGCCTGACCTCTCCCCTCTCTGGGCCCCAGGTGACTGAGCCCCAGCTGAGGGAAGAAGTGCAACTGCCATCACCAGAGTCCGAAGGGATACATTCTAATAACAAGTATATCACATGAGCATATTATGCAGATAAGACATCTTAATTATCTATGTTACCCAACTAATTCTGATTCATCCACCACAAGTCACATACTCAGATATGTGGACACATACAATTAACATTTTGCATTACAGAGTCTGTGAACATTTTCATTTCATTAAATCATCAGTGGGCCAACATTGCAAATGTAAACAACGGAACAAATGCATCACATCCAAATATCACTTTATATCTGTAGTGCTGGAGGAAAGACACCCAGATAAACACAAACACAGAGTTTAAAAAAGGACCATTTAAACACATGGAATCTGACCTACTCTATATTCAAACTGACATACTCCATATTCAATTCATGTTTTCTAATAAAAACATACAAATATATGTTTTAGTATACTTTGTACAATTCAAGTTCATATGGTAAAAACAGGTAATCATTATCAGTCAACAATATAAGACAGCAAGTCCCCTGTGTGTATTCTCTCATGCCGTTTCAGCTCCCCCGGATGGTTGAAACTCCTTCCACGTTGGGAGCAGTGGTAAGGCTTCTCCCCTGTGTGTATTCTCTCATGTTTGTTCAGGTGTCCTTTCTGGTTAAAATGCTTTCCACATTGGGAGCAATGGTAAGGCTTCTCCCCTGTGTGTATTCTCTCATGCCATTTCAGCTCCCCCGGCTGGTTGAAACACTTTCCACACTGGGGGCAGTGGTAAGGCTTCTCCCCTGTGTGTATTCTCTCATGTCTTTTCAGGCTCCCTAAATCGCTAAAACTCTTCCCACACTGGGAGCAGTGGTAAGGCTTCTCCCCTGTGTGTATTCTCTCATGCTGTTTCAGAACCCCCGGCCGGTTGAAACACTTTCCACATTGGGAGCAATGGTAAGGCTTCTCCCCTGTGTGTATTCTCTCATGCCATTTCAGCTCCCCCGGCTGGTTGAAACTCATTCCACATTGGGAGCAATGGTAAGGCTTCTCCCCGGTGTGTATTCTCTCATGTTGTTTCAGGTTCCCTAACTTGTTAAAACACTTTACACAGTGGGAACACTGGTGTCTTCTTGTTGGTTTGGACGTCCCTGGCTCTGGTTCCTCTGAGTCTGGTCTTTCTCCTGCCAAAGACAGTGTGTTTTTAAAAAAAGAGACCTGAATGAAACCTCCACATGATAAATAGGCCTTGCTACGAGGGTAAATCCTAATCAGATCGCTCAATAACCTAAGGCCAGTTTTAACAATCTTGGTGTGATTTTAAAACAAATGTTATAGAGTTTCCTGGTAATTACTGATAATGTTAACATTACTTTTTTATTCATTCTGCTTTACAAGTCAGAACACAAAAAACTAAACCGTTCTTGGACACTCAAGACACAGACGTCGCTTAACTTCTTATGGCTGCAGGGGGCGTATTGACTAACTTGGAAAAATGTGCCCATTTCAAACGGCCTCGTACTCAATTCTTGCTCGTACAATATGCATATTATTATTACTATTGGATAGAAAACACTCTCTAGTTTCTAAAACCGTTTGAATTATTTCTCTGAGTGAAACAGAACTCCTTCTGCAGCCCACTTCCTGACAGGAAGTGAGTTTCTGAAATCGGAGGTCTCTGTTCAAGAGCTTGCCTATAAATGGGCATGACACGTATTGATATACATACACGTCATACACCTTCCCCTAGATGTCAAGCGGAAGTGAGAGAAGAAATGAGTGGATTATCTTGCTCTGAAGTGGAATAAATCCTCTTGGAATGACTGGTCCGCCGTTTCCTGTATTTTCGAAAGCGCGAAGTTGAACCTGGAATCGCCTTCTGGAAAACCGTCGTTATAGGCGAATACTATCTCCGGCTTTGATTTTATTTGATACATGTCACAATATCATCGTAAAGTATGTTTTTTCAATATAGGTTTATTAGATTATTGAAATTTATTCAGGACGTTAGGCGTGTTGCGTTGTTTGACTTTGTTCACGAAGGAGAGCTTAGCACCACTTGGCCAGTGCGCTTGCTAATTCAAGAGGGAAAGAAGTCGTTCTTATTCCAAACAACGACGGTTCTGGACAAAGGACTCCTTGTACAACATTCTGATGGAAGACCACCAAAAGAAGGACCCATTTTGGGATGCTATTTCATATATCTGTCGAACTGTGCTATCGGTACCGTTTGCCTTGAAGCAATGCTGTTGTGTGTTAGCTATTGTAGTAAGCTAATATAACGCTATATTGTGTTTTCGCTGTAAAACACTTCAGAAAAAACGGAAATATTGGCTGGATTCACAAGATGTTTATCTTTCATTTGATGTACACCATGTATTTTTCATAAATGTTTTATGATGAGTATTTATGTATTTCACGTTGCTCTCTGTAATTATTCTGGCTGCTTTGCTGCTATTTTTGATGGTGGCTGCAATGTAAAACTATGATTTATACCTCAAATATGCACATTTTCGAACAAAACATAAATGTATTGTATAACATGTTATAAGACTGTCATCTGATGAAGTTGTTCAAGGTTAGTGATTCATTTTATCTCTATTTTGTCGGTTTTGTGAAAGCTACCTATGCGGTGGAAACATGGTGAAAATATGCGGTTGTGTGTTTGGCTATTGTGGTTAGCTAATAGAAATACATAGTGTTTTCGCTGTAAAACATTTTAAAAATCGGAAATGATGGCTGGATTCACAAGATGTTTATCTTTCATTTGCTGTATTGGACTTGTGATTTCATGAAAATTATCTTATATGATATCCCTGTCCCGTTAGGCTAGGCTAGTCAGCTTTTTTGATGAGGAGGATCCCGGATCCGGGAGGGTGATGAAGTAGAGGTTTTAAGGTTACAGTTATGAAAACGTAGGACTCTAAAGAGGCCTTTCTACTGACTCTGAAAAACACCAAAAGAAAGATGCCCAGGGTCCCTGCTCATCTGCGTGAACGTGCCTTAGGCATGCTGCAAGGAGGCATGAGGACTGCAGATGTGGCCAGGGCAATAAATTGCCATGTCCGTACTGTGAGACGCCTAAGACAGCGCTACAGGGAGACAGGACGGACAGCGTATCGTCCTCGCAGTGGCAGACCACGTGTAACAACACCCGCACAGGACCGGTACATCCGAACATCACACCTACAGGTACAGGATGGCAACAACAACTGCCCAAGTTACACCAGGAACGCACAATCCCTACATTGGTGCTCAGACTAGAGGTCGACCGACTATGATTTTTCAACGCCGATACCGATTATTGGAGGACCAAAAAAAGCCGATACCGATTAATCGGCCGATTATTTTTATTTTATTTGTAATAATGAAAATTACAACAATACTGAATGAACACTTATTTTAACTTAATATAATACATCAATAAAATCTATAAATAATGAAACGTGTTCAATTTGGTTTAAATTATGCAAAAACAAAGTGTTGGAGAAGAAAGTAAATGTGCAATATGTGCTATGTAAGAAAGCTAACGTTTCAGTTCCTTGCTCAGAACATGAGAACATATGAAAGATATTTCCCTCTATACCATTTGTATTTCATTAACCTTTGACTATTGGATGTTCTTATAGGCACTTTAGTATTGCAAGTGTAACAGTATAGCTTCCGTCCCTCTCCTCGCTCCTCCCTGGACTCGAACCAGCAACACAACGACAACAGCCACCATCGAAGCAGCGCTACCCATGCAGAGCAAGGGAACAACTACTAGAAGGCTCAGAGCGAGTGACGTTTAAAACGCTATTAGCGCGCGCTAACTAGCTAGCCATTACTCTTCGGTTACACCAGCCTCATCTCGAGAGTTGATAGGCTTGAAGTCATAAACAGCGCAATGCTTGACGCACAACGAAGAGCTGCTGGCAAAACGCACGAAAGTGCTTTTTGAATGAATGTTTACACGCCTGCTTCTGCCTACCACCGTTCAGTCAGAAACGTAGATACTTGTATGCTTGTATGCTCAGTCAGATTATATGCAACGCAGGACACGCTAGATAATACCTAGTAATATCATCAACCATGTGTAGTTAACTAGTGGTTATGATTGATTGTTTTTTATAAGATAAGTTTAATGCTAGCTAGCAACTTACCTTGGCTTACTGCATTTGCGTAACAGGCAGTCTCCTTGTGGAGTGGAACGAGATAGAGGCAGGTCGTTATTGCGTTGGACTAGTTAACTGTAATGTTGCAAGATTGGAAACCCCGGGCTGACAAGGTGAAAATCTGTCGTTCTGCCCCTGAACAAGGCAGTTAACTCACCGTTCCTAGGCCGTCATTGAAAATAAGAATGTGTTCTTAACTGACTTGCCTAGTTAATTAAAGGTAGCAAAAAAAAAAAAAGGCAAATCGGCACCCAAAAATACCGATTTACGATTATGAAAACTTGAAATCGGCCCTAATTAATTGACCGTTCCGATTAATCGGTCGACCTCTAGCTCAGACTGTCCGCAATTGAATGAGAGAGGCTGGACTAAGGGCTTGTAGGCCTGTTGAAAGGCAGGTCCTCACCAGACATCACCGGCAACAACGTCGCCTCTGGGCACAAACCCACCGTCATTGGACCAGACAGGACTGGCAAAAAGTTACTTTCACTAACAAGTCGCGGTTCTGTCTCTAGGGGTGATGGTCGGATTCACGTTTATCGTCGGATTTGCGTTTATCGTTGAAGGAATGAGCGTTACACCGAGGCCTGCACTTTGGAGCGGGATCGATTTGTAGGTGGAGGGGCCGTCATGGTCTGGGGCGGTGTGTCACAGCATCAACAGACTGAGCTTGTTGTCATTGCAGTCAATCTCAACGGTTTGCGTTACAGAGAAGACATCCTCCTCCCTCATGTGGTACCCTTCCTGCAGGCTCATCCTGACATGACCCTCCAGCATGACAATGCCACCAGCCATACTGCTCCTTCTGTGCATGATTTCCTGCAAGACAGGAATGTTAGTGTTCTGCCATGGCCAGCGAAGAGCCCGGATCTCAATCCCATTGCGCACGTCTGGGACCTGTTGGATCAGAGGGTGAGAGCTAGGGCCATTCCCCCCAGAAATGTCCGGGAACTTGCAGGTGCCTTAGTGGAAGAGTGGGGTAACATCTCACAGCAAGTACTGTCAAATCTGGTGCAGTCCATGAGGAGGAGATGCACTGCAGTAATTAACCTGTTTGGGATAAGGGGGGAGCATTTTCACGTTCGGATGAAAAGCGTGCCCAGAGCAAACTTCCTGCTACTCAGGCCCAGAAGCTAATATATGCATATTATTAGTAATATTGGATAGAAAACACTCTGAAGTTTCTAAAACTGTTTGAATTATGTCTGTGAGTATAACAAAACTCAAATGGCAGGCGAAAACCTGAGAAAAATCCAACCAGGAAGTGGGAAATCTGAGGTTTGTAGTTTTCAACTCATTGCCTATCGAATGTACAGTGTCTATGGGGTCATATTGCAGCCTTCCTAAGGCTTCCACTAGATGTCAACAGTCTTAGAACATTGTTTGATGCTTCTACTGTGAAGGAGGGGGGAATGAGAGCTGTTTCAACCAGAGATCTGCCAGAGTGGCATGAGCTGATCACGCGCCTACAAGTGAGAGCGACCAGCATTCCATTGCATTTCTAAAGACAAAGGAATTCTCTGGTTGGAACATTATTGAAGATTTATGTTAAAAACATCCTAAAGATTGATTCTATACATCATTTGACATTTTTCTACGAACTTTAATATACATTTTTGAAACGCGCTAACAAAAGGAGGTATTTGGACATAAATGTTGGACTTTATCGAACAAAACAAACATTTATTGTTGAACTAGGATTCCTGGGAGTGCATTCTGATGAAGATCATCAAAGTGAATATTTAAAACGCTATTTCTGACTCAACAACATGGCGGGTATCTGCATGGCTTGTGTCTGAGCGCCGTACTCGGATTATTGCATGGTTTGCTTTTTCCGTAAAGCTTTTTTGAAATCTGACACAGCGGTTGCATTAAGGAGAAGTATCTCTATAATTCTGTGCATAATACTTGTATCAACTTTTATAAGTTTATTATGAGTATTTCTGTAAATTGATGTGCCTCTGAAAATTTGCAGGATGTTTTCGATGCACAACATTACTGACCATAATTCGCCAATGTAAACTGAGATTTTTGGAAATAAATATGCACTTTATCAAACAAAACATACATGTATTGTGTAACATGAAGTCCTATAAGTGCCATCTGATGAAGATCATCAAAGGTTCGTGATAAATTTAATTGAATCTATATTTCTGCTTTTTGTGACTCCTCTCTTTGGCTGGAAAATGGCCGTGTGTGTTTTTGTGACTAGGCTCTGACCTAACATAATTATATGGTGTGCTTTCGCTGTAAAGCTTTTTTGAAATCGGACACGATGGGTAGATTAACAAGAAGTTAAGATTTAATTTGGTGTATTGCACTTGTGAATGCATCAAAGTTACATATTTCTAAAAAATATTTGTGAATTTAGCGCTCTGCCTTTTCAGCGGAATGTTGTCGAAGGGTTCCACTAGCCATAAGAAGTTTTAAGACTCCATAATGTTTCATCATTAGATGCTACAGTCCTCCTTTAAGACTCCATAATGTTTCATCATTAGATGCTACAGTCCTCCTTTAACTTCTTATGGCTGAAGGGGCAGTATTGAGTAGCTTGGATGAAAGGTGCCCATATCAAACGGCCTGCTCCTCAGTCATAGTTGCGAATATTTGCATATTATTATTAGTATTGGATAGAAAACACTCTAAAGTTTCTAAAACTGTTTGAATTATGTCTGTGAGATTAACAGAACTCATATTGGCAGGCAAAATCCTGAGTTGAAATCAAAACAGGAAGTCAGAAATCTGAGCTTGTATGTATTCACCAAAGTCCCTAAAGAAATTCCCTTGAGATATGAGTTTGCACTGCCTATGGGTTCCACTAGATGTCAACCATCAATATAAATTATAATGAGACTTCTATGATGTTATGGGAGAGAATGAGAGCAGAATCAGTCAGGTGTCCATCAAGCAGCCATTTTCTGATCATGCTTTTTCCTCATGGGAGTCACTTGCGTTCCATTTATCACGAAGACAAGAAAGAATACTCCGGTTGGAACTTTATTGAAGCTATATGTTAAAAACATCCTAATGATTGATTGTGTACTTAGTTTGAAATGTTTCTTCGACCAGTAATATCACTTTTTGTCCGATATAACGCTGACCAGAATTAGTGCTTGGATATGTAAACCAGACGCGCTAACAAAAGAAGGTATTTAGACATAAATAACAGATTTTTTTCGAACAAAACAAACATTTATTGTGGACCTGGGATTCCTGGTGTGCTTTCTGATGTAGATCATCAAAGGTAAGGGAATATTTATCATATATTTTCTTGTTTATGTTGACGCCATCTTTGCGGCTCTGGTGTTTTACTTTTGAGCGCCGTCTCAGATTATAGCGTGGGTTTCTTTTTCCGTAAAGTTTTTTAAAAATCTGACACAGCGGTTGCATTTACATTTACATTACATTTAAGTCATTTAGCAGACGCTCTTATCCAGAGCGACTTACAAATTGGTGCATTCACCTTATGATATCCAGTGGAACAACCACTTTACAATAGTGCATCTAACTCTTTTAAGGGGGGGGGGGGGGGGGGGGGGTTAGAAGGATTACTTTATCCTATCCTAGGTATTCCTTAAAGAGGTGGGGTTTCAGGTGTCTCCGGAAGGTGGTGATTGACTCCGCTGACCTGGCGTCGTGAGGGAGTTTGTTCCACCATTGGGGTGCCAGAGCAGCGAACAGTTTTGACTGGGCTGAGCGGGAACTGTACTGCATTAAGGAGAGGTATATCTATAATTCCATGTGTAAAACTTGTATTATCATCTATTTATGATGAGTATTTCTGTTGAAACGATGTGGCTATGCAAAGTCACTTGATGTTTTTGCAACTAGTGAATCTAGTCGCCTCAATGTAAACTCAGATTTTTTTATATAAATATGAATTTAATCAAACAAAACATGCATGTATTGTGTAACATGAAGTCCTATGAGTGTCATCTGATGAAAATAATCGAAGGTTAGTGATTCATTTTATCCTTATTCAGGATTTTGTGAAGCTATCTTTAGCTGGAAAAAATGGCTGTGATTATTGTGGTTTTGTGGTGACCTAACATAATCATTTGTAGTGCTTTCGCTGAAAAGCCTATTTGAAATCGGACACTTTGGTGGGATTAACAACAAGATTACCTTTAAAATGATATAAGACACATGAATGTCTGAGGAATTTTAATTATGAGATTTCTGTTTTTTTAATTTGGCGCCCTGCACTTTCACTGGCTGTTGTCATATCATCCCGTTACCGGGATTGCAGCCATAAGAAGTTTTAAGACTCCATCATGTTTCATCATTAGATGCTAAAATCCTCCTTTAAGACCCTATCATGTTTAGAATGTGTCTGGAAGCGCTACTCTATCTATCCTACTCTCATCCATTCGGTTTGAATAATATTTAATAAGAATAATAATGTTATAATACGTAATAACTAACTTTAATAACTAGGGTTAATACCTGCCTGGCTCCCCAACAAAATCTGTATCTTTACCCCCCTCTAACAATACCGCTACAGAATTAGCATAGTAGGCCATGTAATTTAAGGTAATCTGAAATATTTAGGACTAACTAACTATTCCTTGCCACCCATTCTGAAACTCACTGCAGCTCTTTGTTAAGTGTTGTTGTCATTTCAGTCGCTGTAGTAGCTGACGTGTACAGTGTTGAGTCATCCTCATACATAGACACACTGGCTTTACTCAAATGTCGTTGGCATGTCGTTGGTAAAGATTGAAACAAGCAGGTGCCAAACAGCTGCCCTGTGGAATTCCTGAATTCCTGATTCTACTGATTTTGTTGTACAGGCTTCCATTAAAGAACACTCTCTGTGTTCTGTTAGACAGGTAGCTCTGGGGCGGCAGGTAGCCTAGTGGTTAGAGCGTTAGGCCAGTAACCAAAAGGTTGCTGGATCGAATCCCCGAGCTGACAAGGTAAAACTCCGTCGTTCTGTCCCTGAACAAGACAGTTAACCCACTGTTCCTAGGCCGTCATTGAAAATAAGAATTTGTTCTTAACCAACTTGCCTAGTTAAATAAAGGTTACATTTGTTTTTTAAAGCTCTTTATCCACAATATAGCAGGGGGTGTAAAGCCATACGTTTTTTTCAGCAGCAGACTATGATCGATACTGTCAAAAGTCGCAATGAAGTCTAACAAAACAGCCCCAACAATATTTCTATCGTCATCAACTTCTCTCAGCCAATCAGTCATTTGTAAGTGCTATGCTTATTGAATGTCCTTCCCTATAAGCTGAAAGTCTCAATTTGTTTACTGTAAAATAGCATTGTATCTGGCCAAACTATTTTTTCCAAAAAATGTAAGGGTTGGTAATACGCTGATTGGTCGGCTATTTAAGCCAGTAAAGGGAGCTTTACTATTCTTGGGTAGTGGAATGACTTTAGCTTCCCTCCAGGCCTGAGGGCACACACTTTCTAGTAGGCTTACATTAAAGACAAGGCAAATAGTAGTGGCAATATCGGCCGCTATTATCCTCAATTTTCCATCCACGTTGTCAGACGCCGGTGACATGTCATTGTTGATTTTTTTGCCCAAAATTTAATTGAAGATGCTCCATTTTTTTTACTACCATTCTTCATGTCATTTATCTGTTTCATAGTGTAGTTTCTTCTTATTTTTATTTAGTCACATGATTTCTCAATTTGCAATACGTTTGCCAATCAGTTATACAGCCAGACCTATTTGCCATCTCTTTAGCCTCTTCATCATACCATTTTTTAATTCCTCATCAATCCACGTGGATTTAACAGTGATTACAGTAATATTCTTAATGGGTACATGCTTATTAGTAACTGGGATAAGCAATTTCAAATGTGTCAAGGGCAGCGTCTGGTTGCTCATCATTACACACCACGGACCAAAAAATATTATTTACATCAACAACATAGGAATCACTACAAAACTTATTGTATGAACTCTTTTACACAATATTAGGCCCAGCCTTTGGAACTGTGGTTTTCCTAGACATGGCTACTATATTGTGATCACTACATCTGATGGATCTGGAAACTGCTTTCAAACACATTTCTGCAGCATTAGTAAATATATGATCAAAACATGTTGATGATTAAATTTCTGTACTGTTTGTAACTACCCTGGTAGGTTGACTGATAACCCGAACAAGGTTGACGGCACTGGTTACAGTTTGAAGCTTTCTCTTGAGTGGGCAGCCTGATCACAGCTTTCCTCCAGTATTAGTTAATTAATTAACAGTGTCTGGAGTTTAGTTTGCCTGTTCAAAAGTCTTGTAAAGATAGGGGGGTTGACTGGGACAGGCAATGTAACATCCATGTTTTAAGGAAAAGTTTTTGTAAAACAAGCATCTTACATTGGATCATCTTTTAACTTTCTCTCTAAAGCTAACTTTCATCAAGGTATTATATGGTCTATTGGTTTCTCTCTTTTCATTGGCAGAATCCTTTTTCAGTGTTATGATATTCATAACATCCATATCCACCAGTCTATCTTCCTGTCAACAAACAGAACTCTGCTGGTTGTCCTGGTAACAGATACCAGTGGGCAGATCTATTGTATTTGTTCAAACTAAACTACAGCACTTACTTTGATGTGTCAAATCTGATCCTTTCTTCTCTTCTCCTCCTCTCACAGTTCCACTCAGCCCCGTTGTTTTCCTGCAGTCCACCAGCAGCACAGACAACCTCTTCATACCCAGCAGTACTGCGCTACCGGGAGAGGCATGACACGGGGACTCCGGGAGGGAGGAAGGGCTAGCGTTGTCCTGGTAACCATAAAGAGGGGACACAGACACATATCATTATGGATGCTGATGTCATTGTTGTCATGAAGTGCTTTACAGAAACCCAGCCCAGACCCTGATAGAGCAAACTGTATGCTAGACCAGACCAAGCTGTACCATCTGGTGTTCTGATCTGGAGAGATTCTTCTCTGACTCGTCAGCATCAGGATGTTGTTGAGGCTCCCCAAAGGATCCACGATAGTCACGTCTCTCTCCTGTGTGAACGAGAACAGCAAACAGACATAAACTTATGACCATCTATTACAATCAAGAGGCATGAATATGTCTAAAATGGCCTTTTTCATCATGATTTTGTCAAATATTGTTTGTGTTGCAAATGTATAGGGTCAACTCCAATTCTCTCCACTGGGATTCTCTGCCTCTAATACAGGGGCTAAGTCACTGGCTTACTGGTGCTCTTTCATGCCGTCCCTAGGAGGGGTGCGTCACTTGAGTGGGTTGAGTCACTGACGTGATCTTCCTGTCTGGGTTGGCGGCCCGGCCCCCCTTGGGTTGTGCCGTGGCGGAAATCTTTGTAGGCTATACTCGGCCTTGTCTCAGGATGGTAAGTTGGTGGTTGAAGATATCCCTCTAGTGGTGTGGGGGCTGTGCCTTGGCAAAGTGGGTGGGGTTATATCCTTCCTGTTTGGCCCTGTCCGGGGCTATCATCGGATGGGGCCACAGTGTCTCCTAACCCCTCCGTTCTCAGCCTCCAGTATTTATGCTGCTCTCTAATTATCTCTTTCTTTCTCTCTCTCGGAGGACCTGAGCCCTAGGACCATGCCTCAGGACGACCTGACATGATGACTCCTTGCTGTCCCCAGTCCACCTGGCCGTGCTGCTGCTCCAGTTTCAACTGTTCTGCCTGCGGCTATGGAACCCTGACCTGTTCACCGGACGTGCTACCTGTCCCAGACCTGCTGTTTTCAACTCTCTAGAGACCGCAGGAGCGGTAGAGATACTCTTAATGATCGGCTATGAAAAGCCAACTGACATTTACTCCTGAGGTGCTGCACCCTCGACAACTACTGTTATTATTATTTGACCATGCTGGCCATTTATGAACATTTGAACATCTTGGCCATGTTCTGTTATAATCTCCACCCGGCACAGCCAGAAGAGGACTGGCCACCCCTCATAGCCTGGTTCCTCTCTAGGTTTCTTCCTAGGTTTTGGCCTTTCTAGGGAGTTTTTCCTAGCCACAGTGCTTCTACACCTGCATTGCTTGCTGTTTGGGGTTTTAGGCTGGGTTTCTGTACAGCACTTTGAGATATCAGCTGATGTACGAAGGGCTATATAAATACATTTGATTTGATTTAGAATGCCCCGTTAAAACAATACATTATTTCAAGAACTTCATAGTGCCCCTGTTTTTAAGACAGTACTCACTGTTTGTAATCCGATCTTCAGCCTCCTCCTTTTTCACTCCCAAAACGTCTTCCTCCTCTTTTATTGAGATAGCCTCCTCTTCCTCTTTTACTCTAAAAGGTTCTTCCTCTTCTTTCACTACATTCTCTTCTTTCAATGTTATGGCATCTTCCTCCTTTTTGATTCTGAAAGCTTCTACCTCCTCCTCTTCCACTTTGACAACCTCTTTCCCATCTTCCTCTTTCACTGTAATATCAGCCTCCTCTTCCTCCTTTTTCATCCTGAAAGCTTCTTCCTCTCCTTTCATCAGAGCTTCTTTCTCCGTCGAGCTTAGTGAACTCATGCTCCGGTCGATTAGCCTAGTGCATTATCAGTTTACCACATTTGCAAATTTAACAAGCAAATTACGTTTAAATGAACTAGTAGACAAGTAAACAGAATTATATTCAAAACACTAAGAGTAAAATACACAAGATTGGTCTAAAGCGCTTCAATGTTTCGGTTTTAGGTTCGCTAGCAAATCACCACGTTGGTTGAATCAGAAGCCTTTTGTCGCTGTTGAAGAAGCCTCCAGTTCCGTCCACTAGATTATACATCACGCAAGCAGCATCACCTGAAAGACTCAAATCGCCATCTGCTGACTGGAGTGGGTAACGCAGATTGGAAAAATATTAATTACAATGTTTATTCTTGCAAGCAATGTCATGAGAGGTAATAAGAAATAAAAAAAACAGATGTTATGTTTTCTCTTACTTCTTACAGCCAATACTTTACTCCAGGGCTGACCTGCCCATTAGGTAGGATTAGGTGACAGATTAAAGAGTTCTCATTTCTATGTCATAGTTATTCTGAACCCACTGCCTGCAAGTCGTCTAAATTAGCCAAAGTGATTTGTATTTTCCTTCAACTTTCTGAAGAGGAAACAGCCCTGAAATGCCCCTGTCTGAGTGCATTTGTCTACCACTATGTTTAGCTGTTAGCAATTATGCTAATGACAACCATCTTCTGGTTGATGGAAAAGCTTTCCCACAAACCTTGTCAATTAAATGTTAACTACAAAGTAGTCTATGCCTACCTGGCATAATGATATCATGATTATTTGCATCAATCCTGTTGTGATTTGTTCAGCAAACTCTGCAATCACATGTGTGCTACAGAGACACCACCAACCAAGCAAGGCTCTTGCTGGTGCCACTAACATTAAAGGGTATCTACACCCAAAAATGAAAATGTCTTAGATTTTTCTCAGACTTCAAAAGTGGTCTCCTGATGTGGTTTAAGTTTTGTTGTGGACTTAGAACATTCAATGTTGTTGTTTTTCTATTAACAGTGTGATTTAGAGAGAAAAACAGAAAAACATGGACAAATCAGAAACCTGGAAAAACGGAGAAAATGGAATTAGGTTAAAAAAAGAAAAGAAAACGGATTTGATACAGATGTTATATATAGATAGAGATGTTATAGGGCCCTAAATATTCTATTCAGTTTCTCTTCAATACTGGATTATCTAGGAATAGTGTAGAGTAACAGCTGTATCCTGAAGTGACCTTTAACCTCCCTGCACCTCAATACTTCTTCCACTGGATCAAAGCTTCAGCCAAGTAGGATACATGATAGTGGCAACACATGGAGTTGGGTTGGATATAGTAATGGTAGGATACATGATAGTGGCAATACATGGAGCTGGGTTGAATATAGTCATGGTAGGATACATTGAGCGGCAAGATGTTCTATACCATTCGGCCATCAGATTTGCCACCAATGCTCCTTATAGGACACCTCACTGCACTCTATACTCCTCTGTAAACTGGTTATCTCTGTATACCAGTCGCAAGACCCACTGGTTTAATGATTATTTATAAAACCCTCTTAGGCCTCACTCACCCTTAGCTAAGATATCTACTGCAGCCCTCATCCTCCACATACAACATCCATTCTGCCAGTCACATTCTGTTAAAGGTCCCCAAAGCACACACATCCCTGGGTCGCTCCTCTTTTCAGTTCACTGCAGCTAGCGATGGGAACAAGCTGCAAGAAACACTCAAACTGGACAGTTTTATCTCCATCTCTTCTTTCAAGGACTCAATCATGGACACTCTTACTGACATTTGTGGCTGCTTCGTGTGATGTATTGCTGTCTCTACCTTCTTGCCTTTGTGCTCTTGTCTGTGCCAAATAATGTTTGTACCATGTTGTGCTGCTACCATGTTGTGTTGCTGCCATGTTGTGTTGCTACCATGTTGTTGTCATGTGATGTTGGTACCATGTTGTGTTGGTACCATGTTGTGTTGCTACCATGTTGTTGTCATGTGGTGTTGGTACCATGTTGGTGTTATGTGGTGTTGCAACCATGTTGTGTTGCTACCATGTTGTTGTCATGTGATGTTGGTACCATGTTGGTGTTGCAACCATGTTGTGTTGCAACCATGTTGTGTTGCTACCATGTTGTTGTTATGTGGTGTTGCAACCATGTTTTTGTCATGTGGTGTTGCTACCATGTTGTGTTGCTGCCATGTTGTGTTAGAACCATGTTGTTGTCATGTGGTGTTGCTACCATGTTGTTTTCATGTTGTGTTGCTACCATATTGTTGTCATGTGGTGTTGCTACCATGTTGTTGCCATGTTGTGTTGCTACCATGTTGTTGTTATGTGGTGTTGCTACCATGTTGTGTTGCTGCCATGTTGTTGTTATGTGGTGTTGCTACCATGTTGTGTTGCTACCATGTTGTGTTAGGACCATGTTGTGTTGCTACCATGTTGTTGTCATGTGGTGTTGCTAACATGTTGTGTTGCTACCATGTTGTGTTGGTACCATGTTGTGTTGGTACCATGTTGTGTTGCTACCATGTTGTTTTGCTACCATGTTGTGTTGCTACCATGTTGTGTTGCTACCATGTTGTGTTAGGGCCATGTTGTTCTCATGTGGTGCTGCTACCATGTTGTTGTTATGTGGTGTTGCAACCATGTTGTTGTCATGTTGTGATGCTACCATGTTGTGCTGCTGCCATGTTGTTGTTATGTGGGGTTGCTACATGTAATAATAACATGTATGATTTATATAAAGTTCTTTAGTAATAAAACATTAGTGACATAATTTAGTATTTAATATTACATAGTAAACTTTAATAATTGTAATATGTATGTTTAAATGACTGTACTAAAGTTTTTGAATAAAATGAAAGGTTTGAAATAAAATGTCATTTACTTTCAATGAATTTAAATCTCTCTCCCTCTGTCTCTCCCCTTGGCTGGGAATGTTAAACGTCAAGAAGATGTGAATCTAGGGGGGCTCTTACACACAGGGGAACTATATGTACACAAAATAACTAACAACCTGGACCCCCAGGTGTCTTTCAAAACATATGTTTTACAAATCACCTAAACAGATCATTTTTACACTTTCAAAAATAGTTTAGGGGAGATGTCCGAGGGATGTCTCTGTCTTTGAAAGGGTCATTGTAATATTAAGATGTCCCCTTTACTGATGACCTAAACAGATACATCTTACCCCCCATAAAAGAGTGTCCGAGGGATGTCTCAGTCAACCCCACCAAAAATGCCCCAGAGGCCTCACACCATCCTCTTTGAAAGGTTCATTGTACTCTTTAACTATGCTTCCTTTACTGACGACCTAAACAGATCACTTTTACCCTTTAAAAAATAGTTGTCAGTTATCCAGATGTAATGGTCAAGAGGTCGTGAACCTAGAGGGGCCCTTGCACACATGTTGTGTTGAGGTACACATATGTTTTCTGTTTATGAAGGAATAAATGACTGAGAGGATATAGACCACAAAAAAAAGATTATTGTATTCTTAACGATGTGCCCTTTACTAATGACTTAAACAGATCATTTTACTCCATGAATAACCTTTTACTGCAGGGGGCTAAATCAGGGGCCTTCAATGCTGCAGAAATGTTTTGGTACCCTTCCCCAGATCTGTGCCTCAACACAATCCTGTCTCGGAGCTCTAAGGACAATTCCTTCAACCTCATGGCTAGGTTTTTTGCTCTGAGATGCACTGTCAACTGTGGGACCTTATATAGACAGGTGTGTGCCTTTCCAAATCATGTCCAATCAATTGAATTTACCACAGGTGGACTCCAATCTACTTGTAGAAACATCTCAAGGATGATCAATGGAAACAGGATGCAACAGAGCTCCATTACGAGTCTCATAGCAAAGGGTCTGAATACTTATGTAAATAATTTTTTTGTGATTAATACATTTGCAGAAATTTACAAAAAGCCTGTTTCCGCTTTGTCATTATGGGATATTGTGTGTAGATTGCTGAGGAAATTGTTTGATTAATCCATTTAAGAATAAGGCTGTAACGTAACAAAATGTGAAAAAAGTCAAGGGGTCTGAATACTTTCCAAAGAAACTGTAAGTGATTGAGGAGAGAGCATCATTGCTATATTCTAATTAAAATTATTGACCCATAAGAGAACATATGACCAAAGCAAGTCGTGACCCATATAGAATTAAAACAACATTCATCTTAATGAGAAATATAATTAAATTAACAAAAGTTTGCATAATCAATGTTTATTGGAAAGTAAAACAAAGAACTCTTCATTGAGACAATGATAAACAGCAATCTGTGGGAGAGTTGTGGTGGATATTATAAAATAAGGATCTGCTGGAGTCCAAGTCAAACCAAGATTCTTTATTTCTGAGCTCAGAGAGAATAACAGAGTTTGGTATTTTATTAGGATCCCCATTAGCTGTTGCAAAAGCAGCAGCTACTCTTCGTGGGGTCCACACAAAACATGAAACATAATACAGCACATCAATAGACAAGAACAGCTCAAGGACAGAACTACATACATTTTGTAAAAGGCACACGTAGCCTACATATCAATGCATACACACAAACTATCTAGGTCAAATAGGGGAGAGGGGTTGTGCCGCGAGGTGTCTTTGTATTAGCAACTATTAATTATGAGCTTATGTGGTATTAAAGTTAAGGGACATCACTCTGGGTGGGGTGATCCTCAGTAGGGGATAAAAAGGGAAAACACCATATTTTGAACTGAGTTTCTTGCTTGCAAATTAATGTAAGTGTAAACTCCGGGTTGCAATCCTTATTAAACAAACTAAGCTCTGATCAAATACGGATTTCCTGTGGTCTCTTCTGTGCACATAGGGCAGAATTCCCTTACAGACTATGCAAACAATTTGGGATTTTCAACATATTCATGTTTCTTATAAAAAGAATAAGTGATGCAGTCAGTCTCTCCTCAACTCTTAACCAAGAGAGACTGGCATGCATAGTATTAATATCAGCCCTCTGATTACAATTAAGAGCAAAACGTGCCGCTCTGTTCTGGGCCAGCTGCAGCTTTACTAGGTCTTTCCTTGCAGCACTGGACCACACGACTGGACAATAATCAAGATTAGACAAAACTAGAGCCTGCAGAACTTGCTTTTTGGAGTGTGGTGTCAAAAAAGCAGACCATCTCTTTGAGGCTAGACCTCTCCCCATCTTTACAACCACTGAATCTATATGTTTTGACCATGACAGTTTACAATCTAAGGTAATGCCAAGTAATTTAGTCTGCTCAACTTGTTCAACAGCAACACAATTCATTACCAGATTCAGCTGAGGTCTAGAACTTAAGGAATGATTTGTACCAAATACAATGCTCTTAGTTTCAGAGATGTTCAGTACCAGTTTATTACTGGCCACCCATTCCAAAACAGACTGCAACTCTTTGTTAAGTGTTTCAGTGACATCATTAGCTGTGGTTGCTGATGCGTATATGGTTGAATAATCAGCATACATGGACACACATGAGTTGTTTAATGCCAGTGGCAGGTCATTGGTAAGAATAGAAAAGAGTAGAGGGCCTAGAGAGCTGCCCTGAGGTACATTACGCTTTATATGTTTGACATTAGAGAAGCTTCCATTAAAAACCCTCTGAGTTCTAGTAGATAGATAGCTCTGAATCCACATTATGGCAGAGGTTGAAAAGCCATAGCACATACGTTTTTTCAACAAGAGGTTATGGTCAATAATATCAAAGGATGCATTGAAATCTAACAATAGAGCTCCCACAATCTTCTTGTTATCAATTTCTCTCACCCAATCATCAGTAATTTCTGTCAGTGCAGCACATGTTGAGTGCCCTTCTCTATAAGCATGCTGAAAGTCTGTTGTTAATTTGTTTACAGAGAAATATCATTGTATTTGGTCAAACACAATTTTTCCCAACAGTTTGCTAAGAGCTGGCAGCAAGCTTATAGGTCTGCTGTTAGAACCAGTAAAGGCCGTGTTTACCACTCTTGGGTAGTGGAATTACTTTGGCTTTCCTCCAGGCCTGAGGACAAAGACTTTCCTCTAGGCCCAGATTAGAAATATGACAGATAGGAGTGGCTATAGAGTCAGCTACTGTCCTCAGTAGCTTCCCAACTAAGTTGTCAATGTCATTATTGATCGATAACAATTTTTCCACCTCTCCCACACTAACTTTACAACAGTCAATACTTGCACTGCTTTTATTTCATTATGATTTTTTACAAGTTTTTTTCCATCATTCTTTATATCATTGATCTTGGCTTCCTAATAAAGTGTATTATTTTGTTGAGTTTGGTCACATAATTTCTCCATTTGCAGTACGTAAGCCAGCCAGATGTGCAGCCAGACTTATTAGCCACTCCTTTTGCCCCAACTCTTTCTAACATACAGTTTTTAAATTCCTCATCAATCCATGGAGCCTTAACAGTTCTAACAGTCAGTTTCTTAACAGTAACATGTTTATCAATAATTGGAAGAAGCAATTTCATATGGTTTTCCCACAGTCTGAGCTTTTGTAAGCCTTCTCCTCTATGTGCAGTCTCATGTGTTCTTTCAGGTTGTTTAATTGGTTCAAACTCTTTCCAGACTGGGAGCAGTGGAAAGGCTTCTCCCCTGTGTGTATTCTCTCGTGTTTTTTCAGGTTCCCTGACCGGTTAAAACACTTGCCACACTGGGAGCAGTGGTAAGGCTTCTCCCCTGTGTGTATTCTCTCGTGTTTTATCAGATCCTCTGACCGGTTGAAACACTTTCCACACTCTGAGCAGTGGTAAGGCTTTTCAACTGTATGTATTCTCTCATGTTTTTTCAGGCTGCTTAATTGGTTAAAACTCTTTCCACACTGGGAGCAGTGGTAAGGCTTCTCCCCTGTGTGTATTCTCTCATGTTGTTTCAGGTTCCATAACTGATTAAAACACTTGCCACACTGGGAGCAGTGGTAAGGCTTCTCCCCTGTGTGTATTCTCTCATGTCTTTTCAGATCCCCTGACCGGTTGAAACACTTTCCACACTGGGAGCAGTGGTAAGGCTTCTCCCCTGTGTGTATTCTCTCATGTCTTTTCAGATCCCCTGACCGGTTGAAACACTTTCCACACTGTGAGCAGTGGTAAGGCTTTTCAACTGTATGTATTCTCTCATGTTGTTTCAGGTTCCCTAACTGGTTAAAACACTTGCCACACTGGGAGCAGTGGTAAGGCTTCTCCCCTGTGTGTATTCTCTCATGTCTTTTCAGATCCCCTGACCGGTTGAAACACTTTCCACACTCTGAGCAGTGGTAAGGCTTTTCAACTGTATGTATTCTCTCATGTTGTTTCAGGTTCCCTAACTGGTTAAAACACTTGCCACACTGGGAGCAGTGGTAAGGCTTTTCAACTGTATGTATTCTCTCATGTTGTTTCAGGTTACTTAAATGGTTAAAACTCTTTCCACACTGGGAGCAGTGGTAAGGCTTCTCCCCTGTGTGTATTCTCTCATGTCGGTACAGGTCCCTTAACTGGTTAAAACACTTTCCACAGTGGAAACACGGGTGTCTTCTTGTTGGTTTGGACGTGCCTGGCTCTGGTTCCTCTGAGTCTGGTCTGTCTCCTGCAAAAGACAATGTGTTTTTAAAAAAGAGACCTGAATGAAACCTCCACATGATAAATAGGCCTTGGTACGAGGGTAAATCCTAATCAGATCGCTCAATAAGCTAAGGCCAGTTTTAACAATCTTGGTGTGATTTTAAAACAAATGTTGTAGAGTTTCTTGGTAATTACTGATAATGTTTACATTACTTAGTTATTCATTCTGTTTTACAAGTCAGAACACAAAAAACTAAACCGTTCTTGGACACTCAAGACACAGACGTCGCTTAATTCCAATTGAGCAAGTGGTTCTAAATATATAACTTTCATAGCTGTATGATACAGAATGCAACCTACAGTCGTGGCCAAAAGTTTTGAGAATGTCACAAATATTAATTTCCACAAAGTTTGCTGCTTCAGTGTCTTCAGATATTTTTTTCAGATGTTACTATGAAATACTGAAGTATAATTACAAGCATTTCATAAGTGTCAAAGGCTTTTATTGGCAATGACATGAAGTTGATGCAAAGAGTCAATATTTGCAGTGTTGACCCTTCTTTTTCAAGACCTCTGCAATCCACCCTGGTGTCAATTAACTTCTGGGCTAAAACATCCTGACTGATGGCAGCCCATTCTTGCATAATCAATGCTTGGAGTTTGTCAGAATTTGTGGATTTTTGTTTGTCCACCAGCCTCTTGAGGATTTACCACAAGTTCTCAGTGGGATTAAGGTCTGGGGAGATTCCTGGCCATGGACCCAAAATATTGATGTTTTGTTCCCCGAGCCACTTATCACTTTTGCCTTATGGCAAGGTGCTCCTTCATGCTGGAAAAGAAATTGTTCGTCACCGAACTGTTACTGGATGGTTGGGAGAAGTTGCTCTCGGAGGATGTGTTGGTAGCATTCCTTATTCATGGCTGTGTTCTTAGGCAACATTGTGAGTGGGCACACACCCTTGGCTGAAAAGCAACCCCACACATGAATGGTCTCAGGATGCTTTACCGTTGGCATGACACAGGACTGTTGGAAGCGCTGACCTTGTCTTCTCTGGACAAGCTTTTTTCCAGATGCCTCAAACAATCGAAAAGGGGATTCATCAGAGAAAATGACTTTACCCCAGTCCTCAGCAGTCCAATCCCTGTACCTTTTGCAGAATATCAGTCTGTGTGCAGATGCACTCACACCTGCCTGCTGCCATTCCTGAGCAAGCTCTGTACTGGTGGTGCCCCGATCCCGCTGCTGAATCAACTTTAGGAGACGGTCCTGGCGCTTGCTGGACTTTCTTGGGTGCCCTGAAGCCTTCTTCACAACACTTAAACCGCTCTGAAGCCTTCTTCACAACAATTGAACCGCTCTCCTTGAAGTTATCGATGATCCGATAAAGGGTTGATTTAGGTGCAATCTTACTGGCAGCAATATCCTTGCCTGTGAAGCCTTTTTTGTGCAAAGCAATGATGACGGCACGTGTTTCCTTGCAGGTAACCATGGGTGACAGACGAAGAACAATGATTCCAAGCACCACCCTCCTTTTGAAGCTTCCAGTTTTGGGGGGGATTCAGTTCATTTGCATGGCAAAGAGGGACTTTGCAAATAATTACAATTAATCTGATCACTCTTCATAACATTATGGAGTATATGCAAATTGCCATCATAAAAACTGAGGCAGCAGACTGTGAAAATATTTGTCATTCTCAAAACTTTTAGCCACAACTGTACACACTTCCTTAAACATAAAATACGTAAATAAGTAATTTTAAGTGGAAGTCCAAAACTTGTTTTTACGTCGAAGACACAAAGCACATCAGTAAAATCTCCCCGTTGTCGAAAGGGTTCGACACCTGGTGTTTAAATGGCCCAGTTTCTTATTTAGACGTTCACAGATTTTCAACATTTTGACTATCGTTGATGTCATATTTTGGGTAAAGTAAAAAATAAAGTGAAATATTTGGCAAGATGTTCCTAAAACTGAGAGTAACTACAATAAACAAAAATATAAACGCAACATGTAAAGTGTTGGATGTTTCATGAGCTGAAAAAAAAGATTGCAGAATGTTTTACATTTTTTTACATACATTTATTCTTTGCCAAGATAATCCATCCACCTGACAGGTGTGGCATATCAAGCTGATTAAACAGCATGATCATTACACAGGTGCACCTTGTGCTGGGGAGAATAAAAGGCCACTAAAATGTGCAGTTCTGTCACACAACACAATGCCACAGATGTCTCAAGTTTTGAGGGAGCGTGCAATTGCCTTGCTGACAGCAGGAATATCCACTGGAGCTGTTACCAGATAATTGAATGTTAAAATCTCTACCAGAAGCCGCCTCCAACGTCATTTTAGAGAATTTGGCAGTACATCCAACTGGCCTCACAACCACAGACCACATATAACGACGCCAGCCCAGGACCTCCACATTGTCTGAGACCAGCCACCCGAGTTGCATTTCTCTTTGTAATGAAGCCCTTTTGTGGGGAAAAACTAATTCTGATTGGCTGGGCCTGGCTCCGCAATGGGTGGGCGTAAGCCCTCCAGGGCCCACCAATGGCTGCGCCCCTGCCCAGTTATGTAAAGTCCATAGATTAGGGCCTCATTTATTTATTTACAATCACTTACTCATATAAACTGTAAATCGTTGTTTATATTTTGGTTCAGTATACACACACACAGTGCATTCGTTAAAAACTTCTCTAGGATAGGGGGCAGCATTTTCACATTTGGATGAAAAGCATATCCAAATTCAACTGCCAGCTACTCATCCCCAGAAGATAAGATATGTATATTATTAGTAGATTTGGATGGAAAACACTCTGAAGTTTCTAAAACTGTTTGAATCATGTCTGTGAGTATAACAGAACTTATTTAGCAGGCGAAAACCCGAGGACAAACCATTCAGATTCTTTTTTTTGAGGTCACTCTCTTTTCAATTAGTTTTCATTGGGAATCCAGATTTCTAAGGGACCTTCTTGCAGTTCCTACCGCTTCCACTGGATGTCAACAGTCTTTAGAAATTGGATGAGGTTTTTCCTATGTGTAATGAAGAAGTACGGCCATCCAGAACGAGGGTAACTTGAAGTGTACTGTTAGATAGAGGAGCGTGACCAGCAAGCTAGCTACAGTTTGTTTTCCTCCTGTATTGAACACAGATCATCCCGTCTTTAATTTTATTGATTATTTACGTAAAACAATACCTAAAGTTGTATTACAAAAGTAGTTTGAAATGTTTTGGCAAAGTTTACAGGTAACTTTTGAGATACTTTGTAGTCACGTTGCGCAAGTTGGAACCGGTGTTTTTATGGATCAAACGTGCCAAATAAATGGACATTTTGGATATATATCGACGGAATTAATCGAACAAAAGGACCATTTGTGATGTTTATGGGACATATTGGAGTGCCAACAAAAGAAGCTCGTCAAAGGTAAGGCATGAATTATATTTCTATTTCTGCGTTTTGTGTCGCGCCTGCAGGGTTGAAATATGCTTCTCTCTCTTTGTTTACTATGGTGCTATCCTCAGATAATAGCATCGTTTGCTTTCACCGAAAAGCCTATTTGAAAGCTGACACGTTGGCTGGATTCACAACAAGTGTAGCTTTAATTTGGTATATTGCATGTGTGATTTAATGAAAGTTTGATATTTATAGTATTTTAGTTGAATTTGGCACTCTGCATTTTTACTGGCTTTTGGCCAGGTGGGAGGCTAGCGTCCCACATATCCCAGAGAGGTTTTAAGTATTCAGACCCCATCACCTTTTCCAAATTTTGTTACATTTCAGCATTATTCTAAAATTGATTCAATTGTTTCCCCCCCCCTCGTCAATCTAAACTCAGCAAAAAAAAGAAACGTCCTCTCACTGTCAACTGCGTTTATTTTCAGCAAACTTAACATGAGTCAATATTTGTTGGAACATAACAAGATTCAATAACAGACATAAACTGAACAAGTTCCACAGACATGTGACTAACTGAAATTGAATAATGTGTCCTTGAACAAAGTGGGGGGGGGGGGGGGGGGGTCAAAATCAAAAGTAACAGTCAGTATCTGGTGTGGCCACCAGCTGCATTAAAGGAGGCCTGTAGCATCTAATGATGAATTACTATGGAGTCTGATGCTTTAAAGGAGAAGTTTACCCAAAATCCAGAAACTCATAAGTGATTCAATACATTGAAACTAGTCCAGTGGATTTTTTCCCTCTCCCCCTCTCTCTCCCTGTAGTGCTGTACTGAAACAGCTGCAAAACGTGACTCGTGACGTTGCTGGATGCGGGCCTCGCTCTGCTGCTTTGCCAGTTAATTTGTTATTTTATTACAGCTATGGCCTTTGTCTTTCACCTGGAGTTGTTCATTTATTTCTGAGAAAAAAACACTAACATAAAACATATACAAAATAAACTCAGCAAAAAAAAATACGGGTCTTTTTCAGGACCCTGTCTTTCAAAGAATATTCGTAAAAATCCAAATAACGTCACAGATCTTCATTGTAAAGGGTTGAAACACTGTTTCCCATGCTTGTTCAATGAACCATGAACAATTAATGAACATGCACCTGTGGAACGGTTGTTAAGACACAAACAGCTTACAAGACGGTAGGCAATTAAAGTCACAGTTATGAAAACTTAGGACACTAAAGAGGCCTTTCTACTGACTCTGAAAAACACCAAAAGAAAGATGCCCAGGGTCCCTGCTCATCTGCGTGAACGTGCCTTAGGCATTCTGCAAGGAGGCATGAGGACTGCAGATGTGGCCAGGGCAATAAATTGCAATGTCCGTACTGTGAGACGCCTAAGACAGCGCTACAGGGAGACAGGACGGACAGCTTATCACCCTCGCAGTGGCAGACCACGTGTAACAACACCTGCACAGGATCGGTACATCCGAACATCACACCTACAGGTACCTACAGGATGGCAACAACAACTGCCCAAGTTACACCAGGAACGCACAATCCCTCCATTGGTGCTCAGACTAGAGGACGACCGATTATGATCTTTCAACGCCGATACCGATTATTGGAGGACCAAAAAAAGCCGATACCGATGAATCAGACGATTATTTTTTTCCAAACTTGTAATAATGAAAAATACAACAATACTGAAGGAACACTTATTTTAACTTAATACAATACATCAATAAAATCAATTTAGCCTCAAGTAAATAATGAAACATGCTCAATTTGGTTTAAATTATGCAAAAAAAAAGTGTTGGAGAAAAAAGTAAAAGTGCAATATGTGCTATGAAAGAAAGCTAACGTTTCAGTTCCTTGCTCAGAACATGAGAACATATGAAAGCTGGTAGTTCCTTTTAACATGAGTCTTCAATATTCCCAGGTAAGAAGTTTAGGTTGTAGTTATTATAGGAATTATAGGACTATTTCCCTCTATACCATTTGTATTTCATTAACCTTTGACTATTGGATGTTCTTATAGGCACTTTAGTATTGCAAGTGTAACAGTATAGCTTCCGTCCCTCTCCTCGCTCCTCCCTGGACTCGAACCAGCAACACAACGACAACAGCCACCATCGAAGCAGCGCTACCCATGCAGAGCAAGGGGAACAACTACTAGAAGGCTCAGAGCGAGTGACGTTTGAAACGCTATTAGTGCGCGCTAACTAGCTAGCCATTTCACTTCGGTTACACCAGCCTCATCTCGGGAGTTGATAGGCTTGAAGTCATAAACAGCGCAATGCTTGACGCACAATGAAGAGCTGCTGGCAAAACGCACGAAAGTGCTTTTTGAATGAATGTTTACGCGCCTGCTTCTGCCTACCACCGCTCAGTCAGAAACGTAGATACTTGTATGCTTGTATGCTCAGTCAGATTATATGCAACGCAGGACACGCTAGATAATACCTAGTAATATCATCAACCATGTGTAGTTAACTAGTGGTTATGATTGATTGTTTTTTATAAGATAAGTTTAATGCTAGCTAGCAACTTACCTTGGCTTACTGCATTTGCGTAACAGGCAGTCTCCTTGTGGAGTGGAACGAGAGAGAGGCAGGTCGTTATTGCGTTGGACTAGTTAACTGTAATGTTGCAAGGTTGGATCCCCCGGGCTGACAAGGTGAAAATCTGTTGTTCTGCCCCTGAACAAGGCAGTTAACTCACCGTTCCTAGGCCGTCATTGAAAATAAGAATGTGTTCTTAACTGACTTGCCTAGTTAATTAAAGGTATAAAAATAAAAATAATAATAATTCGGCGCCCAAAAATACCGATTTACGATTATGAAAACTTGAAATCGGCCCTAATTAAATCGGCCATTCCGCTTAATCGGTCGACCTCTAGCTCAGACTGTCCGCAATTGAATGAGAGAGGCTGGACTAAGGGCTTGTAGGCCGGTTGAAAGGCAGGTCCTCACCAGACAGCACCGGCAACAACGTCGCCTCTGGGCACAAACCCACCGTCACTGGACCAGACAAGACTGGCAAAAAGTGCTTTTCACTGACAAGTCGCGGTTTTGTCTCCAGGGGTGATGGTCGGATTCGCGTTCATCGTCGAAGGAATGAGCGTTACACCGAGGCCTGCACTTTGGAGCGGGATCGATTTGTAGGTGGCGGTGTGTCACAGCATCATCAGACTGAGCTTGTTGTCATTGCAGTCAATCTCAACGGTTTGCGTTACAGAGAAGACATCCTCCTCCCTCATGTGGTACCCTTCCTGCAGGCTCATCCTGACATGACCCTCCAGCATGACAATGCCACCAGCCATACTGCTCCTTCTGTGCATGATTTCCTGCAAGACAGGAATGTTAGTGTTCTGCCATGGCCAGCGAAGAGCCCGGATCTCAATCCCATTGCGCACGTCTGGGACCTGTTGGATCAGAGGGTGAGAGCTAGGGCCATTCCCCCCAGAAATGTCCGGGAACTTGCAGGTGCCTTAGTGGAAGAGTGGGGTAACATCTCACAGCAAGTACTGTCAAATCTGGTGCAGTCCATGAGGAGGAGATGCACTGCAGTACTTAACCTGTTTGGGATAAGGGGGCAGCATTTTCACGTTCGGATGAGAAGTGTGCCCAGAGTAAACTTCCTGCTACTCAGGCCCAGAAGATAATATATGCATATTATTAGTAGTATTGGATAGAAAACACTCTGAAGTTTCTAAAACTGTTTGAATTATGTCTGTGAGTATAACAGAACTCATATAGCAGGCGAAAACCTGAGAAAAATCCAACCAGGAAGTGGGAAATCTGAGGTTTGTAGTTTTCAACTCATTGCCTATCGAATGTACAGTGTCTATGGGGTCATATTGCAGCCTTCCTAAGGCTTCCACTAGATGTCAACAGTCTTAGAACATTGTTTGAGGCTTCTACTGTGAAGGAGGGGGGAACGAGAGCTGTTTCAACCAGAGGTCTGCCAGTGGCATGAGTTGATCACGCGCCTAAACGTGAGACAAAGGAATTCTCTGGTTGGAACATTATTGAAGATTTATGTTAAAATCATCCTAAAGATTGATTCTATACATCGTTTGACATGTTTCTACGAAATGTAATATACATTTTTGAACTTTTCATCTGAACTTTCGCCTGGACTTGCCCGCGCCTCGTGAGTTTGGATTTGTTTACCAAACGCGCTAACAAAAGGAGGTATTTGGACATAAATGTTGGACTTTATCGAACAAAACAAACATTTATTGTTGAACTGGGATTCCCGGGAGTGCATTCTGATGAAGATCATCAAAGGTAAGTGAATATTTAAAACGCTATTTCTGACTCAACAACATGGCGGGTATCTGCATGGCTTGTGTCTGAGCGCCGTACTCTGATTATTGCATGGTTTGCTTTTTCCGTAAAGCTTTTTTGAAATCTGACACAGCGGTTGCATTGATAGAGGGCGCTATTTTCACTTTGGGGGAAAATCGTGCCCAATTTAAACGGCCTCGTACTCTATTCTTGCTCGTACAATATGCATATTATTATTACTATTGGATAGAAAACACTCAAGTTTCTAAAACCGTTTGAATTATATCTGTGAGTAAAACAGAACTCATTTTGCAGCAAACTTCCTGTCAGAAAGTGAAAAATCTCAAATCGAGGCTCTGTTCCCTATCATTTTGCTTGAGATTTATGACTATACATGCACTTCATACACCTTCCACTAGATGTCAATAGGCTGTGAGAAGTGAAATGGGATCTCTAGCTCTTTCTATGGTGAAAAGAGGACTCTTGGAATGACAGGACCCCAATTTCCTCTGTTCAGGATGACGCGGGTTGGACATCAGCGTTAGCTTCTGAAAAGCTTTCCCTATAGACGTGTAATATCTCCGGCTTTGATTTTATTTGATAAATGTGACAATATCATCGTAAAGTATGTTTTTTCAATATAGTTTAATCAGATTATTGAATTTTTTTCGGGCGTTTTTGCGTGTTCCGTTCACTGCGTTTGTTCACGAAGGAGAGCTTAGCGGCACTTGGCTAGTTTTGCTTGCTAATTCGCGAGGGAAAAAGGCCATTCTAAAACCAAACAACGATTGTGATGGACAAAGGACCCAGAACGCGCTGGTTATCAAGGGCGCAAAGTATTGACACATTTTAAATACAGACACAGACTGTGTGGAAAATTATTTAAGACTGAGACTCTCTCCAATACAACATTGCAGAGTTATGTGCATCCTTTCAAGCACACCCTTCTCATTAACCTGTGGTGAGTTACTTACAAATTTCAAAGAACATATAAGGTTTAATATGTAAGATTGTTAAATAAAGAGCAAAATAATTTATTATTATTATATTAGTTGTGCGCTGGTGCTATAAGAACTCTTATAGGAAGAGCTGGGTTTTGACAAACTCACACTCATTCTTATGTTTAATAAATGTATCGTATAGTGTGTGTGTGTGACCGGCTTACAATGATGGCAAAATACAACACTTGAGAGTGCGCTGACCCTGGTGCTAGATGGGGTACAGCTGGAGGTTGAATGTTTGAAGGGGTATCGGACTATAAAACGTTTGGGAACCACTGCATATACACCATACCATTTTTTAATTCCTCATCAATCCACGTGGATTTAACAGTGTTTACAGTAATATTCTTAATGGGTGCATGCTTATTAGTAACTGGGATAAGCATTTTCAAATGTGTCAAGGGCAGCGTCTGGTTGCTCATCATTACACACCACGGACCAACAAATATTATTTACATCAAAAACATAGGAATCACTACAAAACGTATTGTATGACCTCTTTTACACAATATTAGGCCCAGCCTTTGGAACTGTGGTTTTCCTAGATATGGCTACTATATTGTGATCTGATGGATCTGGAAACTGCTTTAAAACACATTTCTGCAGCATTAGTAAAGATATGATCAAAATATGTTGATGATTTAATTTCTGTACTGTTTGTAACTACCCTGGTAGGTTGATTGATAACCTGAACAAGGTTGACGGCACTGGTTACAGTTTGAAGCTTTCTCTTGAATGGGCAGCCTGATCACAGCTTTCCTCCAGTATTAGTTAATTAATTGCCAGTGTCTGGAGTTTAGTTTTCCTGTTCTACAGTCTTATAAAGATAGGGGGGTTGACTGGGACAGGCAATGTAACATCCATAATATTTTGAGAAAATGTTCTTGAAAAACGAGCACCTTACATAGGATCATCTTATAACTGTCTCTCTAAAGCTACCTTTCATCAAGGTTTTTCATAACATCCATATCCACCAGTCTATCTTCCTGTCAACTAACAGAACTCTGCTGGTTGTCCTGGTAACAGATACCAGTCCATCTTCCCGTCAACTAACAGAACTCTGCTGGTTGTCCTGGTAACAGATACCAGTGGGCAGATCTATTGTATTTGTTCAAACTAAACTACAGCACTTACTTTTATGTGTCAAATCTGATCCTTTCTTCTCTTCTCCTCCTCTCACAGTTCCACTCAGCCCCGTTGTTTTCCTGCAGTCCACCAGCAGCACAGACAACCTCTTCATACCCAGCAGTAAGGTGCTACCGGGACAGGCACGACACGGGGACTCCGGGAGGGAGGAAGGGCTAGCGTTGTCCTGGTAACCATAATGAGGGGACACAGACACATATCATTATGGATGCTGATGTCACTGTTGACATGAAGGGCATTACAGACACCCAGCCCAGACCCAGATAGAGCAAGCTGTATGCTAGACCAGACCAAGCTGTACCATCTGGTGTTCTGTTCTGGAGAGACTCTTCTCTGACTCGTCAGCATCAGGATGTTGTTGAGGCTCCCCAAAGGATCCACGATAGTCACGTCTCTCTCCTGTGTGAACGAGAACAGCAAACAGACGGTAAACTTATGACCATCTATGACAATCAAGAGGCATGAATATGTCTAAAATGGCCACTTTCATCATGATTTTGTCAAATATTGTTTGTGTTGCAAATGCATAGGGTCATTTCCACAAAATGGGTGCCTTTAACATCCCTTTGATATTTTAAGTGAATTTTAAAAGCCTGTTATATTAGATGAGGTGAACTTTAATGTAGACCACATGGAGAATGAGAATTCAATAATCAAAGTCCCAAAAACATATGTACCAATGGCAGATTGCCCCTTAAACAATTCCCACAGTACTGAACAACATATTCAAGTGTAGAACAGAAGTAGAATGCCCCGTTAAAACAACACATTATTTCAAGAACTGCATAGTGCCCGTTTTTAAGACAGTACTCACTGTTGGTAATCTGATCTTCATCCTCCTCCTTTTTCACTCCCAAAACGTCGTCCTCCTCTTTTATTGAGATAGCCTCCTCTTCCTCTTTTACTCTAAAAGGTTCTTCCTCTTTCACTACATTCTCTTCTTTCATTGTTATGGCATCTTCCTCCTTTTTGATTCTGAAAGCTTCTACCTCCTCCTCTTCCACTTTGACAACCTCTTTCCCATCTTCCCCTTTCACTGTAATATCATCCTCTTCTTCTTTCAATGTGATAGCTTCCTCTTCCTCCTTTTTCATCCTGAAAGCTTCTTCCTCTCCTTTCATCAGAGCTTCTTTCTCCGTCGAGCTTAGTGAACTCATGCTCCGGGCGATTAGCCTAGTGCATTATCAATTTAACACATTTGCAAATTTAACAAGCAAATTACGTTTAAATGAACTAGTAGATAAGTAAACAGAATTATATTCAAAACACTAAGAGTAAAATACACAAGATTGGTCTAAAGCGCTTCAATTTTTCGGTTTTAGGTTCGCTAGCAAATCACCACGTTGGTTGAATCAGAAGCCTTTTGTCGCTGTTGAAGAAGCCTCCAGTTCCGTCCACTAGATTATACGTCACGCAAGCAGCATCACCTGAAAGACTCAAATCGCCATCTGCTGACTGGAGTGGGTAACGCAGATTGGAAAAATATTAATTACAATGTTTATTCTTGCAAGCAATGTCATGAGAGGTAATAAGAAATAAAAAAACAGATGTTATGTTTTCTCTTACTTCTTACAGCCAATACTTTACTCCAGGGCTGACCTGCCCATTAGGTAGGATTAGGTGACAGATTAAAGAGTTTTCATTTTTATGTCATAGTTATTCTGAACCCACTGCATGCAAGTCGTCTAAATTAGCCTAAGTGATTTGTATTTTCCTTCAACTTTCTGAAGAGGAAAAAGCCCTGAAATGCCCCTGTCTGAGTGCATTTGTCTACCACTATGTTTAGCTGTTGGGCGATTATGCTAATGACAACCATCTTCTGGTTGATGGAAAAGCTTTCCCAAAAACCTTGTCAATTAAATGTTAACTACAAAGTAGTCTATGCCTACCTGGCATAATGATATCATGATTATTTGCATCAATCCTGTTGTGATTTGTTCAGCAAACTCTGCAATCACATGTGTGCTACAGAGACACCACCAACCAAGCAAGGCTCTTGCTGGTGCCACTAACATTAAAGGGTATCTACACACAAAAATGAAAATTTCTTAGATTTTTCTCAGACTTCAAAAGTGGTCTCTTGATGTGGTTTAAGTATTGTTGTGGACTTAGAACATCCAATATTGTTGTTTTTCTATTAACAGTGTGATTTAGAGAGAAAAACAGAAAAACAGGGACAAATGTGAAACCTGGAAAAACTGAGAAAATGGAATTAGGTTAAAAAAAGAAAAGAAAAGGGATTTGATAGGGCCCTAAATATTCTATTCAGTTTCTCTCATTACTGGATTGTCTAGGGATAGTGTAGAGTAACAGCTGTATCCCGAAGTGACCTTTAACCTCCCTGCTCCTCAATACTTCTTCCACTGGATCAAAGCTTCAGCCAAGTAGGATACATGATAGTGGCAACACATGGAGTTGGGTTGGATATTGTCATGGTAGGATACATGATAGTGGCAACACATGGAACTGGGTTGGATATTGTCATGGTAGGATACATGATAGTGGAAACACATGTAGTTGGGTTGGATATAGTCATGGTAGGATACATTGGGCGGCAAGATGTTCTTTACCATTCGGCCATCAGATTTGCCACCAATGCTCCTTATAGGACACCTCACTGCACTCTATACTCCTCTGTAAACTGGTTATCTCTGTATACCAGTCGCAAGACCCACTGGTTTAATGATTATTTATAAAACCCTCTTAGGCCTCACTCACCCTTAGCTAAGATATCTACTGCAGCCCTCATCCTCCACATACAACACCCGTTCTGCCAGTCACATTCTGTTAAAGGTCCCCAAAGCACACACATCCCTGGGTCGCTCCTGTTTTCAGTTCGCTGCAGCTAGCGACGGGAACAAGCTGCAAAAAACACTTAAACTGGACAGTTTTATCTCCATCTCTTCATTCAAGGACTCAATCATGGACACTCTTACTGACAGTTGTGGCTGCTTCGCGTGATGTATTGTTGTCTCTACCTTCTTGCCTTTGTGCTCTTGTCTGTGCCCAATACTGTTTGTACCATGTTGTGCTGCTACCATGTTGTGTTGCTGCCATGTTGTGTTGCTACCATGTTGTTGTCATGTGATGTTGGTACCATGTTGTGTTGGTACCATGTTGTGTTGCTACCATGTTGTTGTCATGTGGTGTTGGTACCATGTTGGTGTTATGTGGTGTTGCAACCATGTTGTGTTGGTACCATGTTGTGTTGGTACCATGTTGTGTTGCTACCAAGTTGTTGTTATGTGGTTTTGCAACCATGTTGTTGTCATGTGGTGTTGCTACCATGTTGTGTTGCTGCCATGTTGTGTTAGAACCATGTTGTTGTCATGTGGTGTTGCTACCATGTTGTTTTCATGTTGTGTTGCTACCATATTGTTGTCATGTGGTGTTGCTACCATGTTGTTGTCATGTGGTGTTTCTACCATGTTGTTGTTATGTGGTGTTGCTACCATGTTGTTGTTATGTGGTGTTGCTACCATGTTGTGTTGCTGCCATGTTGTTGTTATGTGGTGTTGCTACCATGTTGTGTTGCTACCATGTTGTGTTAGGACCATGTTGTGTTGCTACCATGTTGTTGTCATGTGGTGTTGGTACCATGTTGTGTTGCTACCATGTTGTGTTGCTGCCATGTTGTTGTCATGTGGTGTTGCTACCATGTTGTGTTGCTGCCATGTTGTTGTCATGTGGTGTTGCTAACATGTTGTGTTGCTACCATGTTGTGTTGGTACCATGTTGTGTTGCTACCATGTTGTTTTGCTACCATGTTGTGTTGCTACCATGTTGTGTTGCTACCATTTTGTGTTAGGGCCATGTTGTTCTCATGTTGTGCTGCTGCCATGTTGTTGTCATGTTGTGTTGCTACCATGTTGTTGTTATGTTCTGTTGCTACCATGTTGTGTTGCCACCATGTTGTTGTCATGTGATGTTGGTACCATGTTGTGTTGGTACCATGTTGTGTTGCTACCATGTTGTTGTTATGTGGGGTTGCAACCATGTTGTTGTCATGTGCTGTTGCTACATGTAATAATAACATGTATGATTTATATAAAGTTCTTTAGTAAAAAAACATTAGTGACATAATTTTGTATTTAATATTACATAGTAAACTTTAATAATTGTAATATGTATGTTTAAATGACTGTACTAAAGTTTTTGAATAAAATAAAAGGTTTGAAATAAAATGTCATTTACTTTCAATGAATTTAAATCTCTCTCCCTCTGTCTCTCCCCTTGGCTGGAAATGTTAAACGTCAAGAAGATGTGAATCTAGGGGGGCTCTTACACACAGGGGAACTATATGTACACAAAATAACTAACAACCTGGACCCCCAGGTGTCTTTCAAAACATATGTTTTACAAATCACCTAAAAAGATCATTTTTACACTTTCAAAAATAGTTTAGGGGAGATGTCCGAGGGATGTCTCAGTCAACCCCCCCCAAAATAAGCCCCAGAGGCCTCACACCATCCTCTTTGAAAGGTTCATTGTACTCTTTAACTATGCTTCCTTTACTGACGACCTAAACAGATCACTTTTACCCTTTTAAAAATAGTTGTCAGCTATCCAGATGTAATGGTCAAGATGTCGTGAACCTAGAGGGGCCCTTGAACACATGTTGTGTTGAGGTACACATATGTTTTCTGTTTATGAAGGAATAAATGATTGACAGGATATAGACCACAAAACAACAAAAAAAGATAACTGTATTCTTAACGATGTGCCCTTTACTAATGACTTAAACAGATAATTTTACTCCATGAATAACCTTTTACTGCAGGGGGCTAAATCAGGGGCCTTCAATGCTGCAGAAATGTTTTGGTACCCTTCCCCAGATCTGTGCCTCAACACAATCCTGTCTCGGAGCTCTAAGGACAATTCCTTCAACCTCATGGCTAGGTTTTTGCTCTGAGATGCACTGTCAACTGTGGGACCTTATATAGACAGGTGTGTGCCTTTCCAAATCATGTCCAATCAATTGAATTTACCACAGGTGGACTCCAATCTACTTGTAGAAACATCTCAAGGATGATCAATGGAAACAGGATGCAACAGAGCTCAATTACGAGTCTCATAGCAAAGGGTTTGAATACTTATGTAAATAATTTTTTTGTGATTAATACATTTGCAGAAATTTACAAAAAGCCTGTTTCCGCTTTGTCATTATGGGATATTGTGTGTAGATTGCTGAGGAAATTGTTTGATTAATCCATTTAAGAATAAGGCTGTAACGTAACAAAATGTGAAAAAAGTCAAGGGGTCTGAATACTTTCCAAAGAAACTGTAAGTGATTGAGGAGAGAGCATCATTGCTATATTCTAATTAAAATTATTGACCCATAAGAGAACACATGACCAAAGCCAGGCGTGAACCATATAGAATTAAAACAACATTCATCTTAATGAGAAATATAATTAAATTAACAAAAGTTTGCATAATCAATGTTTATTGGAAAGTAAAACAAAGAACTCTTCATTGAGACAATGATAAACAGCAATCTGTGGGAGAGTTGTGGTGGATATTATAAAATAAGGATCTGCTGGAGTCCAAGTCAAACCAAGATTCTTTATTTCTGAGCTCAGAGAGAATAACAGAGTTTGGTATTTTATTAGGATCCCCATTAGGTGTTGCAAAAGCAGCAGCTACTCTTCGTGGGGTCCACACAAAACATGCCACAGAATACAGCACATCAATAGACAAGAACAGCTCAAGGACAGAACTACATACATTTTGTAAAAGGCACACGTAGCCTACATATCAATGCATACACACAAACTACCTAGGTCAAATAGGGGAGAGGGGTTGTGCCGCGAGGTGTCTTTGTATTAGCAACTATTAATTATGAGCTTATGTGGTATTAAAGTTAAGGGACATCACTCTGGGCGGGGTGATCCTCAGTAGGGGATAAAAAGGGAAAACACCATCTTTTGAACTGAGTGTCTTGCTTGCAAATTAATGTAAGTGTAAACTCCGGGTTGCAATCCTTATTAACTTCTTATGGTTGCAGGGGCAGTATTGAGTAGCTCTGATAAAAGGTGCCCATTTCAAACGGCCTCGTACTCAATTCTTGCTCGTACAATATGCATATTATTATTACTATTGGATAGAAAACACTCTCTAGTTTCTAAAACCGTTTGAATTATATCTGTGAGTAAAACAGAACTCCTTTGGCAGCAAACTTGCTGACCAGGAAGTGGAAAGTCTGAAATCGATGCTCTGTTCTGGGGCATGCCTATAAATGGTCATGATATGTATGACTATGCATGCACGTCATACACCTTCCACTAGATGTCAAGAGGAAGTGAGAGAAGAAATGGAGTGAATATCTTGGTCTGAGGTGGAATTAATCCTCTTGGAATGACGTGACCCCAATTTCCTGTTTCCTGGAGCGCGCGAGAAGGGACCTTGTATTGCCTTCTGTAAAGCTGTCGTTATAGACGACTGATATCTCCGGCTTTGATTTTATTTGATACATGTTACAATATCATCGTAAAGTATGTTTTTTCAATATAGTTTTATTAGATAATTGAATTTTTTTCGGGACGTTAGGCGTGTTGCGTTGTGTGCCTTTGTTCAGGATGGAGAGCTTCGCGCTACTTGGCCAGTGTGCTTGCTAATTCAAGAGGGGAAAAGGACGTTCTAAAACCAAACAACGAATGTTCCCGACAAAGGACCCCTTGTACAACATTCTGATGGAAGATCATCAAAAGTAAGACCCATTTTATGATGCTATTTCATATATCTGTCGAACATGTGTACTATTAGGTAGCGCCCAGATTTTGGGCACTGTCGCTATAACATAAGCTGGATGTGGTAATGAAGTTATTTTTTAGAATTCTAACACGGCGATTGCATTAAGAACTATCTATCATTTCCTATACAACATGTATTTTTTAGTCATGTTTATGAATAGTTATTTGGTCAGAATAGCTGAGTTTCAGAAACATATACGGAGATTCTGGGAAAAAGATGCTACGTTAGCACAATGTGTAACCACGTATTTCAGCTCTAAATATGCACATTTTCGAACAAAAAATAAGTGTATTGTATAACCTGATGTTACAGGACTGTCATCTGATGAAGCTTATCAAGGTTAGTCAAAAATGATATATCTTTTGCTGGTTTGTTACGATCGCTAACTGTTGCTGCTGGTAAATGGCTTGTGTTTCTGGCTATTGTGGTAAGCTAATATAAAACTATATTGTGTTTTCGCAGTAAAACACTTTAAAAATCGGAAATATTGGCTGGATTCACAAGATGTTTGTCTTTCATTTGCTGTACACTATGTATTTTTCAGAAATGTTTTATGATGAGTATTTAGGTATGTCACGTTGGTGTCTAATTATTCCGGCTGCTTTCGGTGCAATTTCAGATTTTAGCTGCAATGTAAACTATGATTTATACCTGAAATATGCACATTTTTCGAACAAAACATAGATTTATTGTATAACATGTTATAAGACTGTCATCTGATGAAGTTGTTTCTTGGTTAGTTTGGTTGGTTCTAGGTTAGTTTGGTTGGTTTTGTGCATGCTACCTGTGCTGTGAAAAATGTCTGTGCTTTTTTCTATTTTGAGGTGAGCTAACATAAATATACGTGGTGTTTTCCCTGTAAAACATAAAAAAAATCGGACATGTTGGCTGGATTCACAAGATGTGTATCTTTCATTAGCTGTATTGGACTTGTTAATGTGTGAAAGTTAAATATTTTAAAAAATATATATTTTGAATTTCGCGCCCTGCACTTGGACGGGCTGTTGTCATAAGTGTACCGACACCGCCCTGCAGCCATAAAAGGTTAAACAAACTAAGCTCTGATCAAATACGGATTTCCTGTGGTCTCTTCTGTGCACATAGGGCAGAATTCCCTTACAGACTATGCAAACAATTTGGGATTTTCAACATATTCATGTTTCTTATAAAAAGAATAAGTGATGCAGTCAGTCTCTCCTCAACTCTTAACCAAGAGAGACTGGCATGCATAGTATTAATATCAGCCCTCTGATTACAATTAAGAGCAAAACGTGCCGCTCTGTTCTGGGCCAGCTGCAGCTTTACTAGGTCTTTCCTTGCAGCACTGGACCACACGACTGGACAATAATCAAGATTAGACAAAACTAGAGCCTGCAGAACTTGCTTTTTGGAGTGTGGTGTCAAAAAAGCAGACCATCTCTTTGAGGCTAGACCTCTCCCCATCTTTACAACCACTGAATCTATATGTTTTGACCATGACAGTTTACAATCTAAGGTAATGCCAAGTAATTTAGTCTGCTCAACTTGTTCAACAGCAACACAATTCATTACCAGATTCAGCTGAGGTCTAGAACTTAAGGAATGATTTGTACCAAATACAATGCTCTTAGTTTCAGAGATGTTCAGTACCAGTTTATTACTGGCCACCCATTCCAAAACAGACTGCAACTCTTTGTTAAGTGTTTCAGTGACATCATTAGCTGTGGTTGCTGATGCGTATATGGTTGAATAATCAGCATACATGGACACACATGCGTTGTTTAATGCCAGTGGCAGGTCATTGGTAAGAATAGAAAAGAGTAGAGGGCCTAGAGAGCTGCCCTGAGGTACATTACGCTTTATATGTTTGACATTAGAGAAGCTTCCATTAAAAACCCTCTGAGTTCTAGTAGATAGATAGCTCTGAATCAACATTATGGCAGAGGTTGAAAAGCCATAGCACATACGTTTTTTCAACAAGAGGTTATGGTCACTAATATCAAAGGCTGCATTGAAATCTAACAATAGAGCTCCCACAATCTTCTTGTTATCAATTTCTCTCACCCAATCATCAGTCATTTGTGTCAGTGCAGCACATGTTGAGTGCCCTTCTCTATAAGCATGCTGAAAGTCTGTTGTTAATTTGTTTACAGAGAAATATCATTGTATTTGGTCAAACACAATTTGTCCCAACAGTTTGCTAAGAGCTGGCAGCAAGCTTATAGGTCTGCTGTTAGAACCAGTAAAGGCCGTGTTTACCACTCTTGGGTAGTGGAACTACTTTGGCTTTCCTCCAGGCCTGAGGACAAAGACTTTCTTCTAGGCTCAGATTAAAAATATGACAGATAGGAGTGGCTATAGAGTCAGCTACTGTCCTCAGTAGCTTCCCATCTAAGTTGTCAATGTCATTATTGATCGATAACAATTTTTCCACCTCTCTCACACTAACTTTACAACATTCAATACTTGCACTGCTTTTCTTTCATTATGATTTTTTCCCATCATTCTTTATATCATTGATCTTGGCTTCCTAATAAAGTGTATTATTTTGTTGAGTTTGGTCACATCATTTCTCCATTTGCAGTACGTAAGCCAGCCAGATGTGCAGCCAGACTTATTAGCCACTCCTTTTGCCCCAACTCTTTCAAACATACAGTTTTTAAATTCCTCATCAATCCATGGAGCCTTAACAGTTCTAACAGTCAGTTTCTTAACAGGTACATGTTTATCAATAATTGGAAGAAGCAATTTCATATGGTTTTCCCACAGTCTGAGCTTTTGTAAGCCTTCTCCTCTATGTGCAGTCTCATGTGTTCTTTCAGGTTGTTTAATTGGTTAAAACTCTTTCCAGACTGGGAGCAGTGGTAAGGCTTCTCCCCTGTGTGTATTCTCTCGTGTTTTTTCAGGTTCCCTGACCGGTTAAAACACTTGCCACACTGGGAGCAGTGGTAAGGCTTCTCCCCTGTGTGTATTATCTCATGTTCTTTCAGATGCCCTGACCGGTTGAAACACTTTCCACACTGGGAGCAGTGGTAAGGCTTCTCCACTGTGTGTATTATCTCATGTTTTTTCAGATCCCCTGACTGGCTGAAAAACTTTCCACACTGGGAGCATTGGTAAGGCTTCTCACCTGTGTGTATTCTCTTGTGTTGTTTCAGGTTCCCTAACTGGTTAAAACACTTGCCACACTGGGAGCAGTGGTAAGGCTTCTCCCCTGTGTGTATTATCTCATGAACTTTCAGGGTCCTTAAATGGTTAAAACTCTTTCCACACTGGGAGCAGTGGTAAGGCTTCTCCCCTGTGTGTATTATCTCATGTTCTTTCAGGTTCCCTGACCGGTTAAAACACTTGCCACACTGGGAGCAGTGGTAAGGCTTCTCCCCTGTGTGTATTATCTCATGTTCTTTCAGATGCCATGACCGGTTGAAACACTTTCCACACTGGGAGCAGTGGTAAGGCTTCTCCCCTGTGTGTATTATCTCATGAACTATCAGGGTCCTTAAATGGTTAAAACTCTTTCCACACTGGGAGCAGTGGTAAGGCTTCTCCCCTGTGTGTATTCTCTCATGTCGGTACAGGTCCCTTAACTGGTTAAAACACTTTCCACAGTGGGAACACTGGTGTCTTCTTGTTGGTTTGGACGTCCCTGGCTCTGGTTCCTCTGAGTCTGGTCTTTCTCCTGCCAAAGACAGTGTGTTTTAAAAAAAAGAGATCTGAATGAAACCTCCACATGATAAATAGGCCTTGCTACGAGGGTAAATCCTAATCAGATCGCTCAATAAGCTAAGGCCAGTTTTAGAATCAGATGTCGCTTAATTCCAATCGAGCAGGTGGTTCTAAATATATAACTTTCATAGCTGTATGATACAGAATGCGACCTACAGTCGTGGCCAAAAGTTTTGAGAATGACACAAATATTAATTTCCACAAAGTTTGCTGCTTCAGTGTCTTCAGATATTTTTGTCAGATGTTACTATGACATACTGAAGTATAATTACAAGCATTTCATAAGTGTCAAAGGCTTTTATTGGCAATGACATGAAGTTGATGCAAAGAGTCAATATTTGCAGTGTTGACCCTTCTTTTTCAAGACCTCTGCAATCCACCCTGGTGTCAATTAACTTCTGGGCTAAAACATCCTGACTGATGGCAGCCCATTCCTGCATAATCAATGCTTGGGGTTTGTCAGAATTTGTGGGTTTTTGTTTGTCCACCCGCCTCTTGAGGATTGACCACAAGTTCTCAATGGGATTAAGGTCTGGGGAGATTCCTGGCCATGGACCCAAAATATTGATGTTTTGTTCCCCGAGCCACTTATCACGTTTGCCTTATGGCAAGGTGCTCCATCATGCTGGAAAAGACATTGTTCGTCACCGAACTGTTACTGGATGGTTGGGAGAAGTTGCTCTCGGAGGAATTGTTGGTGGCATTCCTTATTCATGGCTGTGTTCTTAGGCAACATTGTGAGTGAGCCCACACCCTTGGCTGAAAGCAACCCCACACATGAATGGTCTCAGGAGGCTTTACTGTTGGCATGACACAGGACTGATGGAAGCGCTCACCTTGTCTTCTCCGGACAAGCTTTTTTCCAGATGCCTCAAACAATCGAAAAGGGGATTCATCAGAGAAAATGACTTTACCCCAGTCCTCAGCAGTCCAATCCCTGTACCTTTTGCAGAATATCAGTGTGTGCAGATGCACTCACACCTGCCTGCTGCCATTCCTGAGCAAGCTCTGTACTGGTGGTGCCCCGATCCCGCTGCTGAATCAACTTTAGGAGACGGTCCTGGCGCTTGCTGGACTTTCTTGGGTGCCCTGAAGCCTTCTTCACAACAATTAAACCGCTCTGAAGCCTTCTTCACAACAATTGAACCGCTCTCCTTGAAGTTATCGATGATCCGATAAAGGGTTGATTTAGGTGCAATCTTACTGGCAGCAATATCCTTGCCTGTGAAGCCTTTTTTGTGCAAAGCAATGATGACGGCACGTGTTTCCTTGCAGGTAACCATGGGTGACAGAGGAAGAACAATGATTCTAAGCACCACCCTCCTTTTGAAGCTTCCAGTTTTGGGGGGGATTCAGTTCATTTGCATGGCAAAGAGGGACTTTGCAATTAATTACAACTCATCTGATCACTATTCATACCATTCTGGAGTATATGCAAATTGCCATCATACAAACTGAGGCAGCAGACTGTGAAAATTCATATTTGTGTCATTCTCAAAACGTTTGGCCACAACTTTACACACTTCCTTAAACATAAAATAAGTAAATAAGTAATTTTAAGTGGAAGTCCAAAACGTATTTTTACGTCGAAGACACAAAGCACATCAGTAAAATATCCCCGTTGTTGAAAGGGTTCGACACATGCTGTTTAAATGGCCCAATTTCTTATTTAGACGTTCACAGATTTTCAACATTTTGACTATCGCTGATGTCATATTTTGGGTAAAGTCAAAAATAAAGTGAAATATTTGGCAAGATGTTCCTAAAACTGAGAGTAACTACAATAAACAAAAATATAAACGCAACATGTAAAGTGTTGGATGTTTCATGAGCTGAAAAAAAAGATAGCAGAATTTTTTACATCCCTGTTAGTTAACATTTATTCTTTGTCAAGATAATCCATCCACCTGACAGGTGTGGCATATCATGCTGATTAAACAGCATGATCATTACACAGGTGCACCTTGTGCTGGGGAGAATAAAAGGCCTCTAAAATGTGCAGTTCTGTCACACAACACAATGCCACAGATGTCTCAAGTTTTGAGGGAGCGTGCAATTGGCATGCTGACTGCAGGAATATCCACTGGAGCTGTTACCAGATAATTGAATGTTAAATTCTCTACCAGAAGCCGCCTCCAACGTCATTTTAGAGAATTTGGCAGTACATCCAACTGGCCTCACAACCACAGACCACATGTAACGACGCCAGCCCAGGACCTCCACATCGTCTGAGACCAGCCACCCGAGTTGTATTTCTCTTTGTAATGAAGCCCTTTTGTGGGGAAAAACTAATTCTGATTGCGGATTGCGGCCCAGCCAATGGGTGGGCATATGTCCTCTAGGGCCCACCAATGGCTGCGCCCCTGCCCAGTTATGTAAAGGTGAGTTCAACTCGGAACTTAACCGAACATGAGGTTTTCCTGTGTGGCTTGGGTGATTCACCAGCCACATACCGACCTCCTCTGATAGGGGGCGTGTGCCTAAACGGCACTATGGTTGAGGATGCCAGACTGGCAACCTGGTCAGAAAAATCTGCAATCAGTTTGGAAATGTTCAACGATGCTTGTGTAAATGTGAATTTCAGAGTATTTCTGTTATATGATGTGGCTCTCTGCAATTTCTCCAGATATTTTGGAGGCATTTCTGAACATGGTGCCAATGTAAACTGAGATTTTTGGATATAAATATGCACATTATCGAACAAAACATACATGTATTGCGTAACATGATGTCCAATGAGGGTCATCTGATGAAGATCATCAAAGGTTAGTGATTCATTTTATCTCTATTTCTGCTTTTTGTGACTCCTATCTTTGGCTGGAAAAATGTCTGTTTTTTTGACTTGGTGGTGATCTAACATAATCATATGTTGTGCTTTCGCTGTAAAGCATTTTTGAAATCGGACACGATGGGTAGATTAACAAGATGTTTATCTTTCATTTGCTGTATTGGACTTTTTAATGTGTTAAAGTTACATATTTCTAAAAAATATTTTTGAATTACCCGTGCTGCCTTTTCAGCGGAATGTTGTCGAGGGGTTCCGCTAGCGGAACGCATGTCCTAGACAGGTTTAAGGGGTATTTGTGTGTAGATTGAATCAGGCTGTAACGTAACAAAATATGGAAAAGTCAAGGGGTCTGAATACTTTCCGAAGGCACTGTATGTAGCCATGTTATGAAGTATGAAAAGGCTTGTTCAGTCACTATGACATCATCATATTTATATACATTTATATCAATACAAAGTGTTTTTTTTCTCAGACATAAATAAACAATTCCAGGTGAAAACCAAAGGCCATAGCTGTAATACAATAACAAACTGGCAAAGCAGCAGAGCGAGGCCCGCATCCAGCAACGTCACAAGTCACGTTTTGCAGCTGTTTCAGTACAGCACTACAGGGAGAGAGAAAACTCCACTGGACTAGTTTCAATGTATGGAATCACTTCAGAGTTTCTGGATTTTGGGTAAACTTCTCCTTTAACCTCACTAGGGTAGGGGGCAGCATTCGGAATTTTGGATGAAAAGCGTGCCCAAAGTAATCTGCCTGCTACTCAGGCCCAGAAGCTAGGATATGCAAATTAGTAGATTTGGATAGAAACCACTCCAAAGTTTCTAAAACTGTTAAAATAATGTCTGTGAGTATAACAGAACTGAAATGGCAGGTGAGAACCGGAGGAAAATCCATCCAGGAAATGCTTTTATTTTGAAATGCCTGTTTTTCCATTGAAAGCCTATCCACCATACAAAGACTTATGACGCAGGTCACTATCTCTATTGCTTCCTCAACATGTGGCCAGTCTTTAGGCATTGTTTCAGGCTTTTACTCTGAAAAATTAGGGAGAAACAGCACGTTCAATGAGTGTACAGTGGAAATTTCCAGCCATGAGCCCAGCGTATGACCGGGAGGGCGCATTTCTTGTTTCTCCTTTTCTATTGACGAAGCTTTTGTCCGGTTGAAATATGATCGATTATTTATGACAAAAACAACAATGAGGCTGGATTATAAACACTGTTAGACATGTTTCTACGAAATTTTATGGTACTTTTCAGATATTTTGACTGCTGTGACCGCGCTTTGTTCCAATGTATTACTGAACAAAACGCACCAAGAAAACTGAGGTTTTTGGACATAAAGAGTGACTTTATCGAACAAAACAAACATTTATTGTGTAACATGGAGTCTTCGGAGTGCAACCATATGAAGATCAAAGGTAAGTGATACATTTTAACGCTATTTCTGGCTTTTGTTACTCTTCTTCTTGGCTGCTAACTGTTTGTAATGATTTGTCTGCTGGGCGCTGTTCTCAGATAATCGCATGGTTTGCTTTCGCCGTAAAGCCTTTTTGAAATCTGACAGCGGTTGGATTAACAAGAAGTTTATCTTTAAGCTGGTGTATAACATTTGTGTCTTTCATGTATGTTTACTATGAGAATTTCTGTTTTGTTGAGTTTCAAGCTCTGAAATTTCACCGGATGTTGTTTGAGACAGTGTTTTACTGAACAAAACGCACCAAGAAAACTGAGGTTTTTGGACATAAAGAGTGACTTTATCGAACAAAACAAACATTTATTGGGTAACTGGGAGTTTTGTGAGTGTAATCATATGAAGATCATCAAAGGTAAGTGATTAATTTTATCGCTATTTCTGACTTATGTTACTCGTCTACATGGCCGGTTACTGTTTGTTATGATTTGTCTGCTGGGCGCTGTTCTCAGATAATCGCATGGTTTGCTTTCGCCGTAAAGTATTTTTTGAAATCTGACACCGTGGTTGGATGAACAAGAACTTAATCTTTAAACCGATGTATAACACTTGTATGTTTCATGAATTTTTATAATGAGTATTTCTGTTTTTGAATTTGGCGCTCTGTAATTTCACTGGATGTTGGCCAGGTGGGACGATAGCGTCCCACACCCCCTAGAGAGGTTTTAAAGCATCATTGAGAAATAATGAATTGAAGTTGGAACATTTGTGACATTTGTAGACTAGAGATTAAGAATGTTGGGCCATTAACCGAGAAGTCGCTGGTTCGAATCCGCACGCCCCCCAAGGTAGAAAAAAGCTGCCGTTCTACCCTTGAGCAAGGCAGTTAACCCCCAACAACTGCTCCCCGGGCGCCGATAACGTGGACATCGATTAAGGCAGCCCCCGCACCACTCTGATTCAGAGGGGTTGGGTTCAATGCGGAAGACACATTTAGGGTGAATGGATTCAGTTGTGACTGACTAGATATCCCCTTTCCTTTCCCATCCCAGTCCTCCTTTAAGACTCCATAATGTTTCATCATTAGATGCTACAGTCCTCCTTTATGACTCCATAATGTTTCATCATTAGATGCTACAGTCCTCCTTTAAGACTCCATAATGTTTCATCATTAGATGCTACAGTCCTCCTTTAAGACTCCATAATGTTTCATCATTAGATGCTACAGTCCTCCTTTAAGAGAGATCTTTGATGAAAACCTGCTCCAGAGCAGAACCTGCTGCTTGAACAGAGTTCTGAGTATAGGGTCTGAATACTTAAGTAAATGTAATTTTCAGTTTTGTATTTCTTGATAAATTAGCAAAATTATCAAACAAAAATGTTTTTGCTTTGTCAGTATGGGGTATTGTGTTTTTACAAAAAGGCTGTCATGTAACAAAATGTGGAAAAAGTCAAGGGGTCTGAATACTTTCAGGAGGCACTGTACTCTCCGATAGCAACGGCCAATAGCAGACCACTTCCTGTATCAGGGACATAGTCGCTCCCGTCTTCCATGTGTCTTCCATGTGTGAAAGGTAACCTGGTGAATATCATAGAATCAGGGTTCTGTTAGGTAACCTGGTGAATATCATAGAATCAGGGTTCTGTTAGGTAACCTGGTGAATATCATAGAATCAGGGTTCTGTTAGGTAACCTGGTGAATATCATAGAATCAGGGTTATATTAGGTAACCTGGTGAATATCATAGAATCAGGGTTCTGTTAGGTAACCTGGTGAATATCATAGAATCAGGGTTCTGTTAGGTAACCTGGTGAATATCATAGAATCAGGGTTCTGTTCGGTAACCTGGTGAATATCATAGAATCAGGGTTCTGTTAGGTAAGCTGGTGAATATTATAGAATCAGGGTTCTGTTAGGTAACCTGGTGAATATCATAGAATCAGGGTTCTGTTAGGTAACCTGTTGAATATCATAGAATCAGGGTTCTGTTAGGTAACCTGGTGAATATCATAGAATCAGGGTTCTGTTAGGTAACCTGGTGAATATTATAGAATCAGGGTTCTGTTAGGTAACCTGGTGAATATCATAGAATCAGGGTTCTGTTAGGTAACCTGTTGAATATCATAGAATCAGGGTTCTGTTAGGTAACCTGGTGAATATCATAGAATCAGGGTTCTGTTAGGTAACCTGGTGAATATCATAGAATCAGGGTTCTGTTAGGTAACCTGGTGAATATCATAGAATCAGGGTTCTGTTAGGTAATCTGGTGAATATCATAGAATCAGGGTTCTGTTAGGTAACCTGGTGAATATCATAGAATCAGGGTTCTGTTAGGGAACCTTCAGTTCTATTTCAGTGACTCGTTAGTCTCTCACTTTGGGGATATAGTCAACTACTACAGAGCTCATATACTCTCTGATGCCAAGTCTAGACAGGATCATCCCTCAGAGGTCCCCACTCTACTCACCGTATGTGTAGTGATGTCCAGTCAGTAGAACCTCATGAAGGTACATCACCACAACATGCTGCATTACAGATCTCTTGAACAGAGATGCCTTTGAACAATGCCTATGTTGTAGCCATACCTCTGGTGGATGGAGCCATCAAGCCCTCCGGAGGTGTCAGATCCTTGCTACTATAGAACCTCATGAAGGTATGGGGGTGTAACTCATTATACGGATATAATGGCTTAAGTAAAGCAGTTTTTTAAACAAGATAAATCTAATTTCTATTCTTTCCAGCGGCTCCAACAGCAGAAATGGCCTCAAGCAAAACATAAAAATCCCAGGATGGGACTAGCTGTTTGGGTACTGGGCGTAGGTGACCCTTCATAAAACAACAGATCAGGGGGTGTTCCACTGTATAGTTGTTGCAGCCTAAATGGCAGCCAAATATACATTTATAGTTGAAAAGGCTTTCCTTCGTCAGAAGGCAGAGTAGCTCTGAAACAGAGCAACAAAGGGACTGATTTGTTTCTGATCTCACCATCTGTTAAATACACTGTGCTATAGTAATTATTGTGCTATAGTGAGTGTGTGGCTCTAGAACTCTGAATATAGTTTATTCTCAAGGAGAGCGGTCGCGTGTGTTGAGAAGCAGAGGATCACTGGTTTGAGCCTGGTATGGGGACAGGGACAGTGAAGGAAACTAAACTGTTAAAAGCACACTGGCGTCAGTTACACATTTTATTAATAAAATTAGCCATTTCCAAATGAACCATGTTCTTTAAGGTCAATATGTTGGAGTTCAGGCTTTATTTGACCTGTTAAAGTAGGAAATGAAATGAACTTTGTCCATTACAGAGACTGAGGTCAAGACAAAAAAAGGAGCTGGTTTTATAATATATATTTGCCATCTTTAACAAGTTGTGTAGATCAGATGTTAATGAAGCAATACAGACCAAATTGAAGTGTCTGGAGTTTAGTTTGTGTGTTCTACAGTCTTGTAAAGATAAGGGGGGGGGGGGGGGGGGGGGGTGACTGGGACAGACAATGTAACATCCATAATGTTTTAAGGAAAAGGTTTTGTAAAACATGCACCTTACATCAGATTATCTTGAAACTTTCTCTCTAAAGCTACCTTTCATTAAGGTTTTATATGGTCTATTGGTTTCTTTCTTTTCATTGGCAGAATCCTTTTTCAGTGTTATGATATTCATAACATCCATATCCACCAGTCCATCTTCCTGTCAACTAACAGAACTCTGCTGGTTGTCCTGGTAACAGATACCAGTGGGCAGATCTATTGTATTTGTTCAAACTAAACTACAGCACTTACTTTGATGAGTCAAATCTGATCCTTTCTTCTCTTCTCCTCCTCTCACAGTTCCACTCAGCCCCGTTGTTTTCCTGCAGTCCACCAGCAGCACAGACAACCTCTTCATACCCAGCAGTAAGGTGCTACCGGGAGAGGCATGACACGGGGACTCCGGGAGGGAGGAAGGGCTAGCGTTGTCCTGGTAACCATAAAGAGGGGACACAGACACATATCATTATGGATGCTGATGTCACTGTTGTCATGAAGTGCTTTACAGAAACCCAGCCCAGACCCTGTTAAAGCAAGCTGTATGTTAGACCAGACCAAGCTGTACCATCTGGTGTTCTGATCTGGAGAGACTCTTCTCTTCCTCGTCAGCATCAGGATGTTGTTGAGGCTCCCCAGAGGATCCACAATAGTCATGTCTCTCTCCTGTGTGAATGAGAACATCAAACAGATAGTGAACTTACGACCGTCTATTATAATCATAGGGTCTTACAAGAGGCATTAATCTCTCTAAACAGCCTAAAATGCAAATGTTAAAGGGTCGTTCCACTAAATGGGTGCCTTTTGCATCCCTTTGATATTTTAAGTATAAATTATGCTCCAACATTGCATTTTAAAAGCCTGTTATACTAGATGAGATGCACTTTAATGTAGACCACATGGATAATTTAATAAATCTAATTTAAAAGTCCCCAAAATATATGTACCAATGGCAGATTAAAACTAACAAAGGCAGATGGCCCCTTTAACAATTCCTACAGTACTGAACAACATATTCAAGTGTAGAACTTCAGTAGAATGCCCCTTAAAATCCCCACATTAGTTAAACTAACGGCATAGTGTGTGACTCTGTTTTTAAGACAGTACTCACTGGAGTTAATCTGATATTCTGTCTCCTCCTCTTTCACTCCCAAGACGTCTTCCTTCTTCACCTCTACTGAGATAGCATCCTCTTCCTCTCTGAAAGGTTCTTCCTCTTTTTCCTCTATAACATCCTCTTCTTCTTTCACGATAATGTTCAGCCTCAGAGCTTCTTTCTGCACACAGCAGACCTCTTCTTTAACGGGGGATGAGTAGTTTAGTGAGCTCATGGTCTGGGATGTTAGAATTAGCGACTAGCCTAACGCTAGGCTCAGTATCAATGTTTAACAACTTTGCAAATTGAACAAGCAAATTAGGTTAAAGTTAACTAGTTGATACGTCAACTGAACTGCGTTTACAACACTGAGATTAGCTAATGTACATTTACATGGTCGAAAGCGTCAATCTTTCAGTTTTATGTTGGCTAGCAAGCTACCGAGGCGGTTGAAAGAGTAGCCGTGTTGTTGTTCCTGAAGAAGCGTCCGGTCCAGCCCATTATACGTCACACAAGAAGCATCACCTGAAAGACGCATATCGCCATCTGCTGACTGGAGTGGGTAACGCAGTTTGGAAACAATAGTTACTACACTTTCTGTATTGGAAAAAAACGTTATAATAATTTAACAATGAGCTGATAAATTGTAAATTATGAATACATACTTCTATGAATAGGTAGTGTTTAATAAACATTTGCTCTGTTAATTTTTCACATTCGTTTTTATCTAGATGTGACGGTACTATTCCATTAAAGCTACGCTCTTTAAGATACAAATCATCCTGTAAACCAGGGGTGGGCAACTCCAGTCCTCGGGGGCCTGATTGGTGTCACACTTTTTCTCCCTCCCTAGCAAACACAGCTGATTAATCAAACTGCATTCTAAACTGAAGATTATGATTAGGTGATTAGTGGAGTCTGGTGTGTTAGTTGGGGCTGGAAGCTATGATCCCTAGTTGTCACTAGTTAAATCCCCTTCAATCAGTGTAGATGAAGGGGAGGAGACAGGTTAAATAAGGCATTTTAGGCCTTGAGACAAATGAGACATGGATTGTGTATGTGTGCCATTCAGACGGTGAATGGGGAAGACAAAATATTTAAGTGTCTTTGAACGGGGGATGGTAGTAGGTCCCAGGCGCCGGTTTGTGTCAAGAACTGCAACGCTGCTGGAGTTTTCCAGATCAACGGTTTCCCATGTGTACCAAGAATCATCCACCACCCAAACAGTGGTGTTTAAGATGAGGCAGAACGATTTGTTTTTTCATAAGCATGGCCTTAATTCTATTACAGCATATTGGATGACTGTCATTCATATTCCATTCACCCTGTTCAATGTAACAGCAATAGGTTTAGGCTACTACATGATACTAGAATTTTCCCTATACCCATCATGAGATTGCTATAACCTAGGCTATGACTGAAAGTTTAGAACGTAGGTGCACACAGGTCGAGATATGTTTTATAGGTGAGAGACAGTCTTGAAGACATCACCAACTAATTATCATGGTCCAAACACACCGAGACAGTCGTTAAGAGGGCACGACAACAACTTTTCCACCTCAGGAGACTGAAAAGATTTGGCATGGGTCTCCAGATCCTCAAAAAGACCACAGCTGCACCATCGAGAGCATCCTGACCGGTTGCATCACCGCCTGGTATGGCAACTGCTCGGCATCTGACCGTAATGCACTACAGAGGGTAGTGAACATCACTGGGGCCAAGCTTCCTGCCATCCAGGACAATTATAAAGAAAGCCCAAAAAATTGTCAGATGCTCCAGTCACCCAAGTCATAGACTGTTTTCTCTGCTCCCGCACGTCAAGCGGTACCGGAGCACCAAGTCTAGAAACAAAAGGCTCCTTAACAGCTTCTACCCCCAAGCCATAAGACTGCTGAACAATTAATCAAATGGCCAGCCGGACTATTTACATTGACCCCACCTCCATTTGTTTTGTACACAGCTGCTAGTTGCTGTTTATTATCTATGAAATGTCACTTCACCCCTACCTAAATGTGCAAATTACCTCAACTAACCTGTACCCCCCGCACATTGACTCGGTACCAGTACCCCCTGTATATAGCCTTGTTATTGTTATTTTATTGTGTTACTTTTTATTATTTTTTACTTTTGGTCATTTGCTCATTTTCTTAACTCTTCTTGAACTGTACTGTTAGTTAAGGGCTTGTAAGTAAGCAATTCACTGTAAGGTCTACACTTGTTGTATTCGGCGCATTTGACAAATAAAGTTTGATTTTATTTGACAAATTCAGGTATGTTTATCCCGTTTTTTTCTGTTTAAGAAACGTTTGTCTCTAGAGAGTTGAAAACAGCAGGTCTGGGACAGGTAGCACCTCCGGTGAACAGGTCAGGGTTCCATAGCCGCAGGCAGAACAGTTGAAACTGGAGCAGCAGCACGGCCAGCTGGACTGGGGACAGCAAGGAGTCATCATGCCAGGTAGTCCTGAGGCATGGTCCTAGGGCTCAGGTCCTCCGAGAGAGAGAAAGAAAGAAAGAGAGAAAGAGAGAATTCGAGAGAGCATACTTAAATTCACACAGGACACCGGATAAGACAGGAGAAATACTCCAGATATAACAGACTGACCCCAGCCCACCGACACATAAACTACTGCAGCATAAATACTGAAGGCTGAGACAGTATGAGTCAGGAGACACTGTGGCCCCATCCGATGATACCCCCGGACAGGGCCAAACAGGCAGGATATAACCCCACCCACTTTGCCAAAGCACAGCCCCCACACCACCAGAGGGATATCTTCAACCACCAACTTACCATCCTGAGACAAGGCCGAGTATAGCCCACAAAGATCTTCGCCATGGCACATCCCAATGGGGGGTGCCAACCCATGAATACGGCTGCACAGTATTGTCTCTTCTCGATGGCGGTTATGATATCGTTTAGTACCTTGAGCGGGGTTGAGGTGCACCCATGACCAGCTCGGAAAACCACATTGCACAGCGGAGAAGGTTCATGCTGAAAGAGCTCTGATAGGTTGGAGGATGTCCTCCGGAAGTTGTCATAATTACTGTTTAAGTCTATGGAAGCCTTGAGAACCATGAGCCTCCTAGGTTTTGTATTGAAGTCAATGTACCCAGAGGAGGACGCAAAATAGTATGTTTTATTCAATTATTTGGTGATGTGATTATATTTAGTATAGTTTTATCCAAAAATGATTTTATTTGAATGTTTTACCAATTTATTTTCTTCTGAAACTCACTGAAAATCCCTTCCCACAATTATGTAATGTTGGCTCGATGTCCTTTGGGTGCAGTGGAGGCTTCTCAAAGGAGGAAGGGGAAGACCATCCTTCTCTGAGGAGCCTTCACTGCACCCAAAGGACATCCAGCCAACATGACACAATTGTGGGAAGCATTGGAGTCAACATGTGCCAGCATCCCTGTGGAAGGCTTTGGACACTTTGAAGAGTTCATGCCCCGACAAATTGAGACTCTTCTGAGGGAAAAGGAGGAGGTTCCTAGTCCATATTAGGACGTTTATTTATCTCCAAATGTTTGGTATGATCAGTGTACATATATATATAAAGAAAATATTGCATGACCAAAAGCACAATTCTATTTTTGTAAAAATGAGACAAGTGTACGAGCATATGTGTGTTCTCTCATGAACTTTAAGTAGCCTGTATTTGATGTGATATACTCCTTTCGAGACAGGATTGTGTCACGGCACAGATCTGGGGAAGTGGACCAAAACATTTCTGCAGCATTGAAGGTCCCCATCGTCTTAAAAGGAAGAAATTTGAAACCACCAAAACCCTTCCTACTGCTGGCTGCCCGGCCAAACTGAACAATCGGGGGAGAAGGGCCTTGGTCAGGGAGGTGACCAAGAACCCAATGGTCACTCTGACAGAGCTCCTCTGTGGAGATGGGAGAACCTTCCAGAAGGACAACCATCTCTGCATCACTCCACCAAGCAGGACAATATGGTAGAGTTGCCAGACGGAAGCCACTCCTCAGTAAAAGGCACATGAAAGCCAGTTTGCCAAAAGGCACCTAAACAACTATCAGACCATGAGTATCACGTCTGGAGGAAACCTGGCACCATTCCTACGGTGAAGCATGGGGTTGGCAGCATCATGCTGTGGGGATGTTTTTCAGCGGCATGGACTGGGAGACTCGTCAAGTTCGAGGGAAAGATGAACGGAGCAAAATACAGAGAGATAATTTTTTAAACTTGCTCCAGAGCACTCAGGACCTCAGACTGGGGCAAAGGTTAACCTTCCAATAGGACAACGACCCTACGCACAAAGCCAAGACAATGCAGGAGTGGCTTTGGGAGATGTCTCTGAATGTCCTTGAGGGGCCCAGGCAGAGCCCGGATTTGAACCCGATTTAACATCTCTGGAGAGACCTGAAAATAGCTTTGTAGTGACACTCCCCATCCAACCTGACAGAGTTTGAGAGGATCTGCAGAGAAGAATGGGAGAAACATGAGGCTCCTGCTGCTGCTGTCCTCAAGGGCAAAATGACATATCTTTCACCTAGTTGTCTTTGGGATTCAAACCAGAGATCTTTCGGTTACTGGCCCAACACTAGTAACCGCTAGGCTACCTGCAGCAGGAGCCCCATGTTGACAGGAGAGCCCACCTTTATTTTTCCCTCATTATGAACATTCATATTGGTCAACAGTCAACCTATTGTGTGTATTGAACATTCATATTGGACTGTAGCAGCTAGCTAACTGGCTACCGATCAACCTATTGTGTGTATTGAATATTCATATTGGACTGTAGCAGCTAGCTATCTGGCTACCGATCAACCTATTGTGTGTATTGAATATTCATATTGGACTGTAGCAGCTAGCTATCTGGCTACCGATCAACCTATATTGAATATTCATATTGGACAGCCTTACCTATAGAGTAGCACCACCACCCATCAGCCCATTCTCTTCTTGATCTCAAAGCTGCAGTGTATTGTTGGTATAGTTTTTGATGAATAATAATTCAAATTGTGAAAATAGAAGTGTACAATTTATATATATATTTATTTAATCAACTTTAAGATACTGTTTGCCTCTATGCAGATGTAGAAGCTGAATAGGAATATACATTATCAATAAATAGTTGATTGTTATTTTTTCACATCATACTAAGAATACTGAGCCACAACCTGTAAATGTGACCATACTATTTATTTCAAGCCACACTAAGATGTCACCATACTATACCTTTAAAGCCCCTCTGTCAGATATAAATCATCAGAGTGGGAAACCAACTGACATGGAAACAATGGAGCAAATGTATCACTATCAGAGGGGTGTATTATGACATCATATAGAACTACTCAGACATTCCAAATATCACTTGATTATCAGAGGGGTGTATTATGACATCAGATAGAACTACTCAGACATTCCAAATATCACTTGATTATCAGAGGAGTGTATTATGACATCATATAGAACTACTCAGACATTCCAAATATCACTTGATTATCAGAGGAGTGTATTATGACATCATATAGAACTACTCAGACATTCCAAATCAGGCTTCATCCATATCATGAAGGTGGATATTGATCCAACCATTTCAAAAGTAATCACCGGGCTGATGGAAACAGGATATGCCTGTACAATTTTATTAATGCAGACAGACAATTTGTTAGTTTGTTTTACATGGTGGGTCTTTTTGTGTCAGTAAAAATGTATGAATGAGAAATGGCGATGGAAACTCCTTTATGTGCAAATATTTATATAATAACCATCACATCTCAGTTAACTTGGAGTCACGCGATGATATGTTGTGTGGTCCTCCCTCTACGACTTGGGAACCCATGCAGTTTATTAGGCTACAGATGAAATAAGTTATGAACTTCACAGGGTGGTGAAACTGCATGTGATGAGCTTGATGCTCCTTTCCAATACATTTTGAGGGTCTTATTCTGGTGACATGATGATTGATGCTTGGTTTCCATTTGACAAATAAAATAATATCTCTCTCATCCATAATAATCTCATCATGTAGGTAGCCTACCAGCACTGTATCTGTGAGCTGCTGACTACAGTACACGGGACAAGAGCACGTTTGCTATATAATACAACAGCTTTTTAAAACCCTCAGTAGAGTTGAAAATGTGATGGAAACCCATTTAACTTGTATTTTTCATACGGTATATGGGATTTTAACAGCAAAAGTTGTTTTATTTGTCACACAAAGCCTTATGTCTGCAATTAGTCTGTTTGAAAGAAACATTTCTGGTGGGAAAATGCATATATTGTTATGTACATATTTGAGAATATTCACATGAAAATCTGTCGCAAATTGCACGGAAACTTAGCTACTAAGGTGGATATTGATCCAACACCTGCCGCTTATTCAAACCAGCCCACTGGGCACAGACGTCAGTTCAACATCTAGTTTCTATTTACATTTCTTTGAGTCGTGAATTCAACATGAAATCAACACAAAATGTCACCTGTCATTGGATTTAGCTTACAAGTTGGGTGAAAAATAAAGATTCCTGATGTTGACGGCTTTTTACAAATCCAATCAGTTTTCTGCATTGATCAAACATCATCACATGGATTTGTTTTGTTGAAATGACGTGGAAACAACATTTATTCAACCAGTGGGAGGCTTGTAAATGCCCCCAGGAAAGTGGAACAAAGAACTCATCATTGAGACAATGATAAACAGCAATCCGTGGGAGAGTTGTGGTGGATATTATAAAATAAGGATCTGCTGGAATCCAAGTCAAACCAAGATTTTTTATTTCTGAGCTCAGAGAGAATAACAGAGTTACACAGCGCAGTGTAGACAGTCTGAATTCCTGAAGCATTGGGTGATGAGCACATATCTTTATAGTTTCCTGTTCCTGGGCGGGACTTTATTCATACAAGGACACAGGTGCAGCTGGTTTGCAACACAGGATGATACTCCCAGGAACAGTTTCACAAGGTTAGTCACATACGCAGATATGTGGACACATACAATTAACATTTTGCATTACAGAGTCTGTGAACATTTTCATTTCATTAAATCATCAGTGGGCCAACATTGCAAATGTAAACAACGGAACAAATGCATCACATCCAAATATCACTGTATTATCTGTAGTGCTGGAGGAATGACACACAGATAAACACACACATAGTCAGAGTTTAAGAAATGACCATTTAAACACATGGAATCTGATCTACTCTATATTCAAACTGACATACTCCATATTCAATTCATGTTTTATTACAAAAACATATATTTGAGTATACTTTGAACCATTTCATTTAATATGGTACAAACAGGTAAACACATTCTCAGGCAACAATATAAGACAATTGGAGCACTGTGTATGTCCTCTGATGAATTTTAAGTTAATGTGATGTGAAATATAAATTTACACACTAGGAGAGGTAATTATTCTCTCCTGTGTGGATTCGCACATGATGTTTAAGTGACTGTGATGAGTAATATGTCTTCCCACAGTCTGAGCATTTGTAAGGCTTCTCCCCTGTGTGCAGTCTCATGTGTTCCTTCAGCTTCCCTGAAACGCTTTCCACAGTGGGAACAATGGTAAGGCTTCTCCCCTGTGTGTATTCGCTCATGAGCTTTCAGGTTTCCTAAATGGGTAAAATGCTTTGAACACCGGGAGCAGTGGTAAGGCTTCTCCCCTGTGTGCAGTCTCTTGTGTTCTTTCAGGTTTCCTAAATGGGTAAAACGCTTTGCACACTGGGAGCAGTGGTAAGGCTTCTCCCCTGTGTGCACTCTCATGTGTTCTTTCAGGCTTCCTAATTGGATAAAACGCTTTGCACAATGTGAGCAGTGGTAAGGCTTCTCCCCTGTGTGTATTCGCTCATGAGCTTTCAGGCTTCCTGACTGGTTAAAACTCTTTCCACACTGGGAGCAGTGGTAAGGCCTCTCCCCTGTGTGCAGTCTCATGTGTTCTTTCAGGCTTCCTAATTGGGTAAAACTCTTTCCACACTGGGCGCAATGGCATGGCTTCTCCCCTGTGTGTATTCGCTCATGAGCTTTGAGGGTGTCTAACCGCTTAAAACTCTTTCCACACTGAGAGCAATGGTGTGGCTTCGTTCTTATGTGTACCCTCTCATGTCTTTTCAAGCTAACTAACTGGTTAAAACTCTTTCCACAATGGGAGCAGAGGTGTCGTCTTGCTGGTTCGGACGTCTTTGGTTCCTCCAAGGTTGGTTTTCCTCCTGCAAAAGACAGTGTTAATTTTAAGAGATGCCAGAATGAAATCTCCACATGATAAAACTGCCTTGCTGAGGTTTAATCCAAATCACATCCCTCAATATCCTGATGCCAGTTTTCAAACATTTCATAATTTAAAACAAATGATGTAGAGCTTCCTGGTAATAACTGATAATATGTTTACATTACTTATTATTCTTTCTGTTATATAAGTCAGACCACAAAACACTAAACAGTTCTAGAACACTGAAGACACAGACTGGATTCCAATCAGCAGGTGGTTCTAAATACACTGCTCAAAAAAATAAAGGGAACACTTAAACAACACAATGTAACTCCAAGTCAATCACACTTCTGTGAAATCAAACTGTCCACTTAGGAAGCAACACTGATTGACAATAAATTTCACATGCTGTTGTGCAAATGGAATAGACAAAAGGTGGAAATTATAGGCAATTAGTAAGACACCCCCAAAAAAGGAATGGTTCTGCAGGTGGTGACCACAGACCACTTCTCAGTTCCTATGCTTCCTGGCTGATGTTTTGGTCACTTTTGAATGCTGGCGGTGCTTTCACTCTAGTGGTAGCATGAGACGGAGTCTACAACCCACACAAGTGGCTCAGGTAGTGCAGTTCATCCAGGATGGCACATCAATGCGAGCTGTGGCAAAAAGGTTTGCTGTGTCTGTCAGCGTAGTGTCCAGAGCATGGAGGCGCTACCAGGAGACAGGCCAGTACATCAGGAGACGTGGAGGAGGCCGTAGGAGGGCAACAACCCAGCAGCAGGACCGCTACCTCCGCCTTTGTGCAAGGAGGTGCACTGCCAGAGCCCTGCAAAATGTCCTCCAGCAGGCCACAAATGTGCATGTGTCTGCTCAAACGGTCAGAAACAGACTCCATGAGGGTGGTATGAGGGCCCGACATCCACAGGTGGGGGTTGTGCTTACAGCCCAACACCGTGTAGGACGTTTGGCATTTGCCAGAGAACACCAAGATTGGCAAATTCGCCACTGGCGCCCTGTGCTCTTCACAGATGAAAGCAGGTTCACACTGAGCACATGAGCACATGTGACAGACGTGACAGAGTCTGGAGACACCGTGGAGAACGTTCTGCTGCCTGCAACATCCTCCAGCATGACCGGTTTGGCGGTGGGTCAGTCATGGTGTGGGGTGGCATTTCTTTGTGGGGCCGCACAGCCCTCCATGTGCTCGCCAGAGGTAGCCTGACTGCCATTAGGTACCGAGATGAGATCCTCAGACCCCTTGTGAGACCATATGCTGACACATGCACATTTGTGGCCTGCTGGAGGTCATTTTGCAGGGCTCTGGCAGTGCACCTCCTTGCACAAAGGCGGAGGTAGCGGTCCTGCTGCTGGGTTGTTGCCCTCCTACGGCCTCCTCCACGTCTCCTGATGTACTGGCCTGTCTCCTGGTAGCGCCTCCATGCTCTGGACACTACGCTGACAGACACAGCAAACCTTTTTGCCACAGCTCGCATTGATGTGCCATCCTGGATGAACTGCACTACCTGAGCCACTTGTGTGGGTTGTAGACTCCGTCTCATGCTATCACTAGAGTGAAAGCACCGCCAGCATTCAAAAGTGACCAAAACATCAGCCAGGAAGCATAGGAACTGAGAAGTGGTCTGTGGTCACCACCTGTAGAACCATTCCTTTTTTGGGGGTGTCTTACTAATTGCCTATAATTTCCACCTTTTGTCTATTCCATTTGCACAACAGCATGTGAAATTTATTGTCAATCAGTGTTGCTTCCTAAGTGGACAGTTTGATTTCCCAGAAGTGTGATTGACTTGGAGTTACATTGTGTTGTTTAAGTGTTCCCTTTATTTTTTTGAGCAGTGTATATAACCTTCATAGCTTTATGATACAGAATGTGACCTATACACTTCCTTGAACCTAAATTAAGTAAAGAAGTCATTTTGTGTGGAAGTTTCATTTTTACATTGGAGCACATCAGGAACATCTCCCCGTTGTCGATAGGGTCGACACATTCCAAGATGGCGTAGCAGTCGGACGTGTGTTTTGTCTTGTCCCGTCCTGTCCCATGTAAATATTTTTATATATTGTTTTCATTTGGTATATATTGTAATCTCACTTTCCATTTACGGACTGAATTAACTTTCCTGCAACCCGCCTCACCCAATGTGGTACAGATCTGCTATTTTTATACTTTAGAACCGGAACCCCCATCAGAAGCTAGCCAGCTAACTAGCTACTAGCTAGTAGTCAGTTAGCCACTACTAGCGGTCTTCACCGTTAACTCGGACACCAGCCAGCTTCAGCTCGGTCAATACCTGCCAGTCTGCACAGCGCGATATCAACCCAGAGCTTATCGGACTGCTTTTTCTCTACCACATCTCCGGATTCCTACCGCAAGCTCTGAACCTTTACACATCGCAGCTAGCTAGCTGCAATCCGAGTAGCTACTCCTGGCAAACGTCTCTGTCCCGAAGCAAGCACCACTTAGACTTGAACTAGCCTCGAACTAGGCCCATCTCCCAGCTTGCCAAAGTGGTCCACCAGCTAATTCTTGGGCTACAATACCTCTTTTGCCAATTGGCCTGGACCCATTACTGCCGACACGGAGCCCCGCCGATCCATCACGACTGGTCTGCCGACGTAATCGCCCGACATCGCCGAAGACCCATCTGCTAGCCCCTACCCGCTAGCTTTCTGAATCACCATGTCTCCAGCTCGCCTAGCGTAGTAGCGACTACCGAACGGCTCCCTGACACACCTATTGCTGCTCATTGGACCCTATGATCACTCGGCTACACATGCCTCTCCCTAATGTCAATATGCCTTGTCTATTGCTGTTTAGGTTAGTTATTATTGTTTTATTTCACTGTAGAGCCCCCAGCCCCGCCCAACATGCCTTAGATAGCTCTTTTGTCCCACCCCCCACACATGCAGTGACCTCACCTGGGTTAACTGGTGCCTCTAGAGACAAAAGCTCTCTCATTATCACTCAATGCCTAGGTTTACCTCCACTGTACTCACATCCTACCATACCCTTGTCTGTACATTATGCCTTGAATCTATTCTACCGTGCCCAGAAATCTGCTCCTTTTACTCTCTGTTCTGAACGCACTAGATGACCAGTTCTTATAGCCTTTAGTCATACACTTATCCTACTCCTCCTCTGGTGATGTAGAGGCTAACCCAGGACCTGCAGCCCCACTCCCATTCCCCAGGCGCTCTCATTTGTTGACTTCTGTAACTGTAAAAGCCTTGGTTTCATGCATGTTAACATCAGAAGCCCACCCCCCCCTAAATTTGTTTTATTCACTGCTTTAGCACACTCCGCCAACTGAGATGTCCTAGCCGTGTCTGAATCCTGGTTTAGGAAGGCCACCAAAAATCATGACATTTCCATCCCTAACTACAACATTTTCTGACAAGATAGAACTTCCAAAGGGGGCAGAGTTACAATCTACTGCCGAGTTCTGTCATACTATCCAGGTCTGTGCCAAAAACAATTAGAGCTTCTACTTTTAAAAATCCACAATTCAAATCAAAGTTTATTTGTCACGTGCGTCGAATACAACAGGTGTAGACCTTAGAGTGAAATGCTTACTTACAGGCTCTAACCAATAGTGCGAAAAAAAAGGTATGTGTGTGTAGGTAAGTAAAGAAAGAAAATAACAGTAAAAAGACATTTGAAAATAACAGTAGCAAGGCTATATACAGACACCGGTTAGTCAAGCTTATTGAGGTAGTATGTACATGTAGGTATGGTTAAAGTGACAGAAACAAGTCTATCACCGTTGCCGCTTGTTATAGATTCCCCTCAGCCCCCAGCTGTGCCCTGGACACCATATGTGAATTGATTTCCCCCAATCTATCTTCAGAGTTCGTACAGTTAGGTGACCTAAACTATGATATGTTTAACACCCCGGCCGTCCTACAATCTAAGCTAGATGCCCTCAATCTCACATAAATTATCAAGGAACCTACCAGGTACAACCCTAAATCTGTAACCATGGGCACCCTCTTAGATATCATCCTGACTAACTTGCCCTCTAAATACACCTCTGCCGTCTTCAACCAGGATCTTAGCAATCACTGCCTCATTGCCTGCGTCCGTAATGGGTCCGCGGTCAAACGACCATCCCTCATCACTGTCAAACGCTCCCTAAAACAATTCAGCGAGTAGGCCTTTCTAATCGACCTGGCCCGGGTATCCTGGTAGGATATTGACCTCATCCCGTCAGTAGAGGATGTCTGGTTTCTCTTTAAAAGTAATTTCCTCACCATCCTAAATAAGCATGCCCCATTCCAAAAATGTAGAACTAAGAACAGATATAGCCCTTGGTTCACCCCAGACTTGACTGCCCTTGACCAGCACAAAAACATCCTGTGGCGTTCTGCATTAGCATCGAATAGCCAGCGATATGCAACTTTTCAGGGAAGTCAGGAACCAATATACACAGTGTCGTGGAAAATTGCAAGATGATGTTATAATGCTTGTATTGCATTATAATGGTTGTTTTATTCGACAGAAAAGAGTGTTCTGTTAACTATTGTGTGTGTGTTCCACTGAGGATGGGCCTCTATGAGATAGCACTGACAGAAGAGATTTACGATGTCTTTGGGTGATAAAACCAAAATAGTATTCCAGATAACATGAGGTAATGTTTTTGTGCTTTGAAGTACCAGGAACGAGATTAGAACCTCATCTTAGGGACCAAACTGAACGATAATTTATAGCGAATGCTATCTGGCTATGGGATACTCCTCTCTCTCAAGTAAAAGTCTTTCTTTGTGAACTTTTCTTAAGATATGTGGTTCGTCATGTAAATTGAGAGGGGTGTATTTTGGCTTTAAAAGATCTTTGTACTTTTCTGTTGACACTTTCAATGGTTCATTAGAGATAGCGCATCATTGAAAGTAAAATGCTATTGCAAAGCTCTTATTATTAAAGATGTAGTTTAAGTATAACTCTGACTGGTGTGTGAAGTTTGTAACTCTCCTCATTTGGTAAAGTAGAAATATGCCACCACAACAGTCAGTTAGGAAAGCTCAGGCTAGCTTTTTCAAATAGAAATTTGCGTCCTGTAGCACTAATTCCAAAACATTTTGGGACACTAAAGTCCATGGAGAATAAGAGCACCTCCTCCCAGCTGCCCCCTGCACTGAAGCTAGGAAACACTGTCACCACCGATAAATCTACAATAATCGATCATTTCAATAAGCATTTTTCTACGGCTGGCCATGCTTTCCACCTGGCTACCCCTACCCCGGCCAAAAGCTCTGCACCACCTGCAGCAACTTTCCCAAGCACCCCCCCCCCCCCCCCCCCCCCCCCACCCAAATCAAGACAGCTGATGTTCTGAAAGAGCTGCAAAATCTGGATCCCTACAAATCAGCTGGGCTAGACAATCTGGAACCTCTTTCCCAAAATTGTTGCAAACCCCAACTATTACTAACCTGTTCAACTTGTCTTTCGTATTGTCTGAGATTCCCAAAGATTGGAAAGCTGCCGCGGTCATCCCCCTCTTCAAAGGGGGAGACACTCTAGACCCAAACTGTTATAGACCTATTCCCATCCTGCCCTGCCTTTCTAAAATCTTTGACAGTCTCTATGGGGGTGACACAGGGTTCAATTTCTCTGTATATACAGTTGAAGTCGGAAGTTTACATACACCTTAGCCAAATACATTTAAACTCAGTTTTTCACAATTCCTGACATTTAATCCCAGTAAAAATTCCCTGTTTTATGTCAGTTAGGATCACCACTTTATTTTAGGTGTGAAATGTCAGAATAATAGTAGAGAGAATGATTTATTTCAGCTTTATTTCTTTCAACACATTCCCAGTGGATCAGAAGTTTACATACACTAAATTAGTATTTGGTAGGATTGGCTTTAAATTGTTTAACTTGGGTCAAACGTTTCGGGTAGCCTTCCACAAGCTTCCCACAATAAGTTAGGTGAATTTTGGCCCATTCCTTCCTGACAGGGCCAAAATTGTAATTGAGACAGGTTTGTAGGCCTCCTTGCTCGCACATGCTTATTCAGTTCTGCCAACAAATATTCTATGGGATTGAGGTCAGGGCTTTGTGATGGCCACTTCAATACCTTGACTTTGTTGTCCTTAAGCCATTTTACCACAAATTTGGAAGTATGCTTGGGGTCATTGTCCATTTGGAAAACCCATTTGTGACCAAGCATTAACTTCCTGACTGATGTCTTGAGATGCTGCTTCAATATATCCACATAATTTTCTTTCCTCATGATGCCATCTATTTTGTGAAGTGCACCAGTCCCTCCTGCAGCAAAGCACCCCCACAACATTTATTTATTTATTTTTTATTTATTTCACCTTTATTTAACCAGGTAGGCAAATTGAGAACACGTTCTCATTTACAATTGCGACCTGGCCAAGATAAAGCAAAGCAGTTCGACACATACAACAACACATAGTTACACATGGAGTATAACAAACATACAGTCAATAATACAGTGAAAAATAAGTCTATATACAATGTGAGCAAGTGAGGTGAGATAAGGGAGGTGAAGGCAAATAAAATATATTAATAAATAAAAATATAAAAAAGGCCATGGTGGCGAAGTAAATACAATATAGCAAGTAAAAAAACACTGGAATGGTTGGTTTGCAGTGGAAGAAGGTGCAAAGTAGAGATAGAAATAATGGGGTGCAAAGGAGCAAAATAAATAAATACAGTAGGTAAAGAGGTAGTTGTTTGGGCTAAATTATAGATGGGCTATGTACAGGTGCAGTAATCTATGAGCTGCTCTGACAGCTGGTGCTTAAAGCTAGTGAGGGAGATAAGTGTTTCCAGTTTCAGAGATTTTTGTAGTTCGTTCCAGTCATTGGCAGCAGAGAACTGGAAAGGAGAGGCGGCCAAAGGAAGAATTGGTTTTGGGGGTGACCAGAGAGATATACCTGCTGGAGCGCGTGCTACAGGTAGGTGCTGCTATGGTGACCAGCGAGCTGAGATAAGGGGGAACTTTACCTAGCAGGGTTTTGTAGATGACCTGGAGCCAGTGGGTTTGGCGACGAGTATGAAGCGAGGGCCAGCCAACGAGAGCGTACAGGTCGCAGTGGTGGGTAGTATATGGGGCTTTGGTGACAAAACGGATGGCACTGTGATAGACTGCATCCAATTTATTGAGTAGGGTTTTGGAGGCTATTTTGTAAATGACATCACCGAAGTCGAAGATTGGTAGGATGGTCAGTTTTACAAGGGTATGTTTGGCAGCATGAGTGAAGGATGCTTTGTTGCGGAATAGGAAGCCGATTCTAGATTTAACTTTGGATTGGAGATGTTTGATGTGAGTCTGGAAGGAGAGTTTACAGTCTAACCAGACACCTAGGTATTTGTAGTTGTCCACATATTCTAAGTCAGAGCCGTCCAGAGTAGTGATGTTGGACAGGCGGGCAGGTGCAGGCAGCGATCGGTTGAAGAGCATGCATTTAGTTTTACTTGTATTTAAGAGCAATTGGAGGCCACGGAAGGAGAGTTGTATGGCATTGAAGCTCGCCTGGAGGGTTGTTAACACAGTGTCAAAAGAAGGGCCAGAAGTATACAGAATAGTGTCGTCTGCGTAGAGGTGGATCAGAGACTCACCAGCAGCAAGAGCGACATCATTGATGTATACAGAGAAGAGAGTCGGTCCAAGAATTGAACCCTGTGGCACCCCCATAGAGACTGCCAGAGGTCCGGACAACAGACCCTCCGATTTGACACACTGAACTCGATCAGAGAAGTAGTTGGTGAACCAGGCGAGGCAATCATTAGAGAAACCAAGGCTGTCGAGTCTGCCGATGAGGATGTGGTGATTGACAGAGTCAAAAGCCTTGGCCAGGTCAATGAATATGGCTGCACAGTACTGTTTCCTATCGATAGCGGTTAAGATATCGTTTATGCCCTTGAGCGTGGCTGAGGTGCACCCATGACCAGCTCTGAAACCAGATTGCATAGCGGAGAAGGTATGGTGGGATTCGAAATGGTCGGTAATCTGTTTGTTGACTTGGCTTTCGAAGACCTTAGAAAGGCAGGGTAGGATAGATATAGGTCTGTAGCTGTTTGGGTCAAGAGTGTCCCCCCCTTTGAAGAGGGGGATAACCGCAGCTGCTTTCCAATCTTTGGGGATCTCAGACGACACGAAAGAGAGGTTGAAAAGGCTGGTAATAGGGGTGGCAACAATTTCAGCAGATAGTTTTAGAAAGAAAGGGTCCAGATTATCTAGCCCGGCTGATTTGTAAGGGTCCAGATTTTGCAGCTCTTTCAGAACATCAGCTGACTGTATTTGGGAGAAAGAGAAATGGGGAAGGCGTGGGCGAGTAGCAGAGGGGAGGGCAGTGCTGTTGACCGGGGTAGGGGTAGCCAGGTGGAAAGCATGGCCAGCCGTAGAAAAATGCTTGTTGAAATTCTCAATTATAGTGGATTTGTCGGTGGTGACAGTGTTTCCTATCTTCAGTGCAGTTGGAAGCTGGGTGGAGGTGTTCTTATTCTCCATGGACTTTACAGTGTCCCAGAACTTTTTTGAGTTTGTGTTGCAGGAAGCAAATTTCTGCTTGAAAAAGCTAGCCTTGGCTTTTCTAACTGCCTGTGTATACTGGTTTCTAGCTTCCCTGAAAAGTTGCATATCACGGGGGCTGTTCGATGCTAATGCAGAACGCCATAGGATGTTTTTCTGTTGGTTAAGGGCAGTCAGGTCAGGAGAGAACCAAGGGCTATATCTGTTCCTGGTTCTAAATTTCTTGAATGGGGCATGCTTATTCAAGATGGTGAGGAAGGCATTTAAAAAAAATATCCAGGCATCCTCTACTGACGGGATGAGATCAATATCCTTCCAGGATACCTCGGCCAGGTCGATTAGAAAGGCCTGCTCGCTGAAGTGTTTCAGGGAGCGTTTGACAGTGATGAGTGGAGGTCGTTTGATCGCTGACCCATTACGGATGCAGGCAATGAGGCAGTGATCGCTGAGATCTTGGTTGAAAACAGCAGAGGTGTATTTGGAGGGCAAGTTGGTTAGGATGATATCTATGAGGGTACCCGTGTTTACGGAATTGGGGTGGTACCTGGTAGGTTCATTGATAATTTGTGTGAGATTGAGGGCATCAAGCTTAGATTGTAGGATGGCTGGGGTGTTAAGCATGTTCCAATTTAGGTCGCCTAGCAGCACAAGCTCTGAAGATAGATGGGGGGCAATCAGTTCACATATGGTGTCCAGAGCACAGCTGGGGGCAGAGGGTGGTCTATAGCAGGCGGCAACAGTGAGAGACTTGTTTTTAGAGAGGTGGATTTTTAATAGTAGAAGTTCAAATTGTTTGGGAACAGACCTGGATAGTAAAACAGAACTCTGCAGGCAATCCTTGCAGTAGATTGCAACACCGCCCCCTTTGGCCGTTCTATCTTGTCTGAAAATCTTGTAGTTAGGGATGAAAATGTCAGAATTTTTGGTGGTCTTCCTAAGCCAGGATTCAGACACGGCTAAAACATCTGGGTTGGCAGAGTGTGCTAAAGCAGTGAACAAAACAAACTTAGGGAGGAGGCTTCTAATGTTAACATGCATGAAACCAAGGCTGTTACGGTTACAGAAGTCATCAAAAGAGAGCGCCTGGGGAATAGGAGTGGAGCTAGGTACTGCAGGGCCTGGATTCACCTCTACATCACCAGAGGAACAGAGGAGGAGTAGGATAAGGGTACGGCTAAAAGCTATGAGAATTGGTCGTCTAGAACGTCTAGAACAGAGAGTAAAAGGAAGTTTCTGGGGGCGATAAAATAGCTTCAAGGAATAATGTACAGACAAAGGTATGGTAGGATGTGAATACAGTGGAGGTAAACCTAGGTAATGAATGATGATGAGAGAGATATTGTCTCTAGAAACATCATTGAAACCAGGTGATGTCATCGCATATGTGGGTGGTGGAACTGAAAGGTTGGATATATAGTGAGCAGGGCTAGAGGCTCTACAGTGAAATAAGCCAATAAACACTAACCAGAACAGCAATGGACAAGGCATATTTACATTAAGGAGAGGCATGCTTAATCGAGTGATCATAAGGGTCCAGTGAGTAGAGGTTGGTTGGGGTCACGGCGATCCAGACAGCTGGCCGGGTAGCTGGCTATCGGTAGCAAGATAACATAGGATGGAGGTGTATTTATTTATTTTTATTTTTTTTTTGTCACCTCGTGCGTTTCCGTCGGTAGATTAGTGGGGTTCCGTGTGGTAGAGGGGATCGATCCAATTGGCAAAATAGATATAGTGACCCAAGAAAAAAAATAAAAAAATTGTCCGGTATACTTATTTAGATAGCAGCCGATAAGACAGCTAATAATTAGCAGATGGGTATTCAGAAACGTCGCAATGGAAAAGCCTGTTGAAACCACCTCGGACAATTACGTCGGCAGACCAGTCGTGATGGATCGGCGGGGCTCCGTGTCGGCAATAAAGGGTCCAGTCCAATTGGCAAAAGAGGTATTGTAGCCCAAGAATTCGCTGGTAGACCTCTTCGGCTAGCCGGCAGATGGGCCTAGCTCGAGGCTAGCTCAAGGCTAACTGGTGCTTGTTTCGGGACAGAGGTGTTAGCCAGTAGTAGCCACTCGGTTGCAGCTAGCTAGCTACGATGATCCGGTGTAATTGTCCAGAGCTTGCGTCAGGAATCCGGTGATGTGGTAGAGAAAAAGCAGTCCTATATGCTCTGGGTTGATATCGCGCCTGCAGACTGGCAGGTATTGGCCCGAGCTGAAGCTGGCTGGTGTCCGAGTTAAGGGTGAAGACCGCAGCAGTGGCTAACTGACTACTAGCTAGTAGCTAGTTATCTGGCTAGCTTCTGATTGGGGTTACGGTTCTAAAGTATAAAAAATAGCAGATCCGTACCACATTGGGTGAGGCGGGTTGCAGGAATGTATATTCAGTTCCTAGATGGAAAGTGAAATTAAAATATATACGAAAAATACGAGGACTATTTACGCGGGACAAGACGGGACAAGACAAACACACGTCCGACTGCTACGCCATCTTGGAAAGAAAGATGAAAACATGATGCTCCCACCCCCGTGTTTCATGGTTGGGATGGTGTTCTTCGACTTGTAAGCATCTCCCTTTTTCCTCCAAACATAACGATGGCCATACAGTTCTATTTTTGTTTCATCAGACCAAAGGTATGATCTTTGTCCTCATGTGCAGTTGCAAACCGGAGTCTGGCTTTTTAATGGCAGTTTTGGAGCAGTGGCTTCTTCCTTGCTGAGCGACCTTTCAGGTTATGTCGATATAGGACTCGTTTTACTGTGGATATAGGTCATTTTGTACCTGTTTCCTCCAGCATCTTCACAAGGTCCTTTGTTGTTGTTCTGGGATTGATTTGCACTTTTCGCACCAAAGTACGTTCATCTCTAGGAGACAGAACGCGTCTCCTTCCGTAGCTGTATTTATTTATTTTACCAGGTATGTTGACTGAGAACACATTCTCATTTACAGCAACAACCTGGGGAATAGTTACAGGGGAGAAGAGGGGGATGAATGAGCCAATATGACGGCTGCGTGGTCCCATGGTGTTTATACTTGCGTACTATTGTTTATACAGATGAACGTAGTACCTTCAGGCATTTGGAAATTACTCCCAACAATGAACCAGACTTGTGGAGGTCTACAAATTTTTTTCTGAGGTCTTGGCTGATTTCTTTTGATTCTCCCATGATGTCAAGCAAAGTGGCACTGAGTTTGAAGGTAGGCCTTGAAAAACATCCACAGGTACACCTCCAATTGACTCAAATGAGGTCAATTGGCCTACCAGAGGCGTCTAAAGCCATGTCATCATTTTCTGGAATTTTCCAAACTGTTTAAAGGCACAGTCAACTTAGTGTATGTAAACTTCTGACCCACTGGAATTGTGCTACAGTGAATTAAAAGTGAAATAATCTGTCTGTAAACAATTGTTGGAAAAATTACTTGTGTCATGCACAAAGTAGATGTCCTAACCGACTTGCCAAAACTATAGTTTGTGAGCAAGAAATTTGTGGAGTGGTTGAAAAACGAGTTTTAATGACTCCAACATAAGTGCATGTAAACTTCCGACTTCAACTGTTTCAATGATGTCGCTCTTGCTGCTGGGGATTCTCTGATCCACCTCTACGCAGACGACACCATTCTGTATACATCTGGCCCTTCTTTGGACACTGTTTTAACAAACCTCCAAACGAGCTTCAATGCCATACAACACTCTTTCGTGGCCTCTAACTACTTTTAAATGCTAGTAAAACTAAATGCATGCTCTTCAACCGATTGCTGCCCGCACCCGCCCGCCTGACTAGCATCACTACTCTGGACGGTTCTGACTTAGAATATGTGGACAACTACAAATACCTAGGTGTCTGGTTAGACTGTAAACTCTCCTTCCAGACTCACATTAAGCATCTCCAATCCAAAATTATATCTTGAATCGGCTTCCTATTTCGCAACAAAACCTCCTTCACTCATGCTGCCAAACATATGCTTGTAAAACTGACTATCCTACCGATCCTTGACATCGGCGAAGTCATTTACAAAATAGCCTCCAACACTCTACTCAGCAAATTGGATGTAGTCTATCACAGTGCCATCCGTTTTGTCACCAAAGCCCCATATACTACCCACCACTGCAACCTGTATGCTCTCGTTGGCCCTCTCTACATATTCGTCGCCAAACTCACTGGCTCCAGGTCATCTATAAGTCTTTGCTACGTAAAGCCCCGGCTTATCTCAGCTCACTGGTCACCATCAGCTTACCCACCAGTAGCACGCACTCCAGCAGGTATATTTCACTGGTCACACCCAAAGCCAACACCTACTTTGGCCGCCTTTCCTTCCAGTTCTCTGCTGCCAATGACTGGAACGAATTGCAAAAATCACTGAAGCTGGAGACTTATATCTCCCTCTCTAACTTTAAGCATCAGTTGTCAGAGCAGCTTACCTGTACACAGCCCTTCTGTAAATAGCACACCCAACTACCTCATCCCCATATTGTTATTTAGATTTTTTTGCACCCCAGTATCTCTACTTGCACATCATCATCTGCACATCTATCACTCCAGTGTTAATGCTAAATTGGCCTATGGCCTATTTATTGCCTTACCTCCCTAATCTTACTACATTTGAACACACTGTACATAGACCTTTTATATTGTGTTGTTGACTGTACGTTTGTTTATCTGTTTATCCCATGTGTAACTCTGTGTTGTTTTTGTAGCACTGCTTTGCTTTATCTTGGCCAGGTCGCAGTTGTAAATGAGAACTTGGATAAATAAAGGTGAAAAAAAAGGCATTTTTTATTTATTTAGAAGTTCACACATTTTTTTAACATTTTGACTATCATTAATGTCATGATATTTTGAGTAAAGTAAAAAAATAATGAAATATTTTGGGTAGATGTTCCAAAAATGTAAATATGTAAAGTGTTGGTTCCATGTTTCATGAGCTGAAATAAAAGATCCCAGAATTTTTCCACACGCATGAAAGATTATTTCTCTCAAATCTGGTTCACAAATTTGATAACATCCCTGTCAGTGAACATTTCTCCTTTGCCAAGATAATCCATTCACCTGACAGGTGTGCCATATCAAGAAGCTGATCAAACAGCATGATCATTACACAGGTGCACCTTGTGCTGGGGACAATAAAAGGCCACTAAAATGTTCAGTTTTGTCACACAACACAATGCCACAGATGTCTCTAGTTTTGAGGGAGCGTGCAATTGGCATGCTGACTGCAGGAATATCCACTGGAGCTGTTACCAGATAATTGAATGTTAATTTAATTTCTCTACCATAAGCCGCCTCCAACGTTGTTTTAGAGAATTTGGCAGTACATCCGACCGGTCTCACAACCGCAGACCATGTATAACAACGCCAGCCCAGGACTTCCACATCGTCTGAGCACCCGCCACCCAGAGCTATTTGACCAATTAGGAGAGTGATGTGGTGCTGCAGCAGTTGACCTGGACTCCACAATCAACCGACCTCAACCCAATTGAGAAGGTTTGGGATGAGTTGGACCGCAGAGTGAAGGAAAAGTAGCCAACATGTGCTTAGCATATGTGGGAACTCCTTCAAGACTGGTTGTCCTGGTAACAGATACCAGATCTATTTTATTTGTTCAAACTAAACTACAGCACTTACTTTGATGAGTCAAATCTGATCCTTTCTTCTCTCCTCCTCCTCTCACAGTTCCACTCAGACCCGTTGTTTTCCTGCAGTCCACCAGCAGCACAGACAACCTCTTCATACCCAGCAGTAAGGCACTACCAGAAGAGGCACAACACGGGGACTCCGGGAGGACGGAAGGGCTAGCGTTGTCCTGGTAACACTAAAGAGGGGACACAGACCATTATGGATGCTGATGTCACTGTTGTCATAAAGTGCTTAACAGAAAACCAGCCCCGGATAGAGCAAGATGTATGCTAGACCAGACCAAACTGTACCATCTGGTGTTGTGATCTGGAGAGACTCTTCTCTGACTCGTCAGCATCAGGATGTTGTTGAGGCTCCCCAGAGGATCCACGATAGTCATGTCTCTCTCCTGTGTGAACGAGAACATCAAACAGATTGTAAACTTATGATCTTCTATTACAATCATAGGGTCTAACAAGAGGCATTAATATGTCTAAAAAGGGCCCAAAATGGACACTTCCATCATGATTTTATTAAATATTTTTTGTGATGCAAATGTAAAAGGGTCGTTCCACGAATTGGGTGAGTTTTGCATTCCTTTTAAGTATAAATTATGCACCAATATTGAATTTTAAAACCCCACATTAGTTCAACAATGGCAGAGTTTGTGCCCCTGTTTAAAACAGTACTCACTGTTGTTAATCTGATCTTCTGTCTCCTCCTCTTTCACTCCCAAAATGACCTCCTTCTTCACCTTTATTGAGACAGCCTCCTCTTCCTCTCTAAAAGGTTCTTCCTCTTTTTCCCCTATAACATCCTCCTGTTTCATTCTGAAATCTTCTACCTCCTCTCCCACTCCTAAAGGTTCTTTATCTTTTTTCACAGCAACATCCTCTTCTTTCACTTTAACAGCCTCCTCTGCCTCCTCTTTCATTCTGAAAGTGTCTAGCTCCTCCTCTTCCACTGTGACAGCCTCTATCCCCTCTTCCTCTTTCACTACAATATGTTCTTTCTCATATTTCACTGTAATACCCTCATCTTTCAGTGTGATATTCTCCTCTTCCTCCTTTTTCAATCTGAAAGCTTCTTCCTCCTCCTCTTCCACTGTGACAGCCTCTATCCCCTCTTCCTCTCCAAACGGAGATTTCTCTTCTTTCACTGTAACACCCTCTTCTTCTTCTTCTTTGACGACAATGTTCATTCCCAGAGCTTCTTTCTCCGTCCAGTAGACCTCCTCTTCTTTAGCAAGGGGCGAGTAGTTTAGTGAGCTCATGGTCCGGGATGTTAGCTAGTTAGCTAGCTAGTTAACATTAGCGACTAGCCTAGTGCTAGGCTCAGTATCAATCTTTAACAAGTTTGCAAATTGAACAACCAAATTAGCTTAAAGTTAACCAGTAGAAACGTCAACAGAATTGTGTTTAAAACACTGAGATTAGCTAATGTACATAAACATGGTCTAAAGCGTCAATGTATCGCATTTAAATTAGCTAGCAAGCTACCGAGGCGTTTGAAAGAGTAGCCGTGTTGTTGTTCCTGAAGAAGCGTTCAGTCCACAAGATTATACGTCACGCATGAAGAGTCAGCTGAAAGACGCATATCGCCATCTGCTGGCTGGAGTGGGTAACGCAGATTGGAAACAACAGTTACTACACTTTTTGTATTGGAAATAACGTCATAATAATTTAACAATAAGCTGATATATTTTCTCTTCCATTTTACAAATAATACTTTCCTGTACACAGAAGTATAAGCTTAATATGAACATGTATATTGATTGAATTTATTTGACAGTTTATTAAATACATACAATAAGGGCGCTCCAGCTGGTGACGCATACACATACAATTTAAGAAAATCATGAAGGATAACACAATAATGCTTAACAGATATTTACATGGTGGTCCTTTTCAAAAGGGGAAGGGGAAATACAACAAGGTTAGGCGGCGATTGTAAAGACAACAGACAATGACAGACACAATTGTTGTTTGTTTCACAACATCCGATAATTAATACAATTTCCTTTCCTAATTAACAACTATGGTACGTCTTCCTTGTCTCACATACCCTTAATATATAAACAATCAATACCTAATATATATATATATATATATATATACACAAGACAATCACAACATAATAAACAACATACCCTTAATATATAAACAATCAATCCCTAATATATATATATGTATATATATATACACAAGACAATCACAATATAATAAACAACATACCCTTAATATATAAACAATCAATCCCTAATATATATATATATGTATATATATATACACAAGACAATCACAATATAATAAACAACATACCCTTAATATATAAACAATCAATCCCTAATATATATATATATATATATATATATATATATATATATATATATATATATATATACACAAGACAATCACAATATAATAAACAACTATGGTACATCTTCATTGTCTCACATACCCCCAATACATTTTGATTTGGCAAAATTACACAACTCAAATTCTTACACTATTAACTACTATCTTACACTACTTCTAACAAATTTGGCAAATACGGCTATTGGATCTTCCCAGACTCTTATCATCGGATGGACCCCAGCCACCAATCTGCAAGGCTTTGATCTTCCCAGACTCTTATCATCAGATGGACCCCAGCCATCAATCTGCAAGGCTTTGATCTTCCCAAACTCTTATCATCAGACGGACCCCAGCCATCAATCTGCAAGGCTTTGATCTTCCCAGACTCTTATCATCAGACGGACCCCAGCCATCAATCTGCAAGGCTTTGATGTTCCCAGACTCTTATCATCAGACGGACCCCAGCCATCAATCTGCAAGGCTTTGATCTTCCCAGACTCTTATCATCAGATGGACCCCAGCCATCAATCTGCAAGGCTTTGCCCTTTTGATCTGTGGAACCTTGCAAGTTGATTTGTAACAATAAATGCATAAAGTATTTGCTTGTTAGTTTGGATGAAAATGTAATTGAAACCAGAGTGAAAATGATCTTGAAGTTATACATTAGAATTTATTTCCTGTTGAGAGTTTACATTATAGGACCACTACTTATTCATCAGTTATTCAGCACACTACTATGTTACACAGCCCTATTATTCCCTATGATATCCTATGATACCCATCCCTATGATACACATCCCTATGATATCGTGTGATACTATGATTCACAGCCCTATGATTCCCTATGATATCCTATGATACTATGATACACATCCCTATGATATCCTGTGATACTATGATACACGGCCCTATGATTCCCTATGATACTATAATACCCATCCCAATGATATCCTATGATACTATGACACACATCCCTATTGGCCAGTGGAGGCGGCGCCAGACATTATAGCACCAGTACTTAATTATCCCCAACATCATTCTGAGATAACGGTTTATTTACATAAACATACACGCAGTAGTGAAAACACTGGAAAGTCAATACCTAACACGAATTTCCCGAGTCTCTGCAGCCTCCCACCACGTATAGGGCACCTCTCCTATGTCCCACTGTTCAGAGGCATATATTTATCCTACTGTTCAGCAGCCTAAAATCTGTCCTGTTTCCTACTGTTCAGTAGCCTACATCCTTATCTACTGTGTGTTTATTCTCATGTGTTCTCATGTTACCTAACTGATTAAAACGATTTCCACACTGGGAGGAGTGGTAAGGCTTCTCCCCTGTGTGTGTATTCTCTCATGTGTTTTCAAGTTTAAAAACTGGGTAAAACTCTTTCCACACTGGGAGCAGTGGTACAGCTTTTCTCCTGTGTGTATTCTCTCATGCCGTTTCAGGTCCCCTAACTGGGTAAAATCCTTTCCACACTGGGAGCAGTGGTAAGGCTTCTCTCCTGTCTGTATTCTCTCATGCCGTTTCAGGACCCCTAACTGGGTAAAATCCTTTCCACACTGGGAGCAGTGGTACAGCTTTTCTCCTGTGTGTACTCTCTCATGTTGTTTCAGGTCCCCTAACTGGTTACAACCCTTACCACACTGGGAGCAGTGGTAAGGCTTGTCTCCTGTGTGTGATCTCTCATGTTTTTTAAGGTAGCTTTTCTGATTAAAACTCTTTCCACACTGGGAGCAGTGGTAAGGCTTCTCCCCTGTGTGTAATTGCTTGTGTGTTTTCAGGTTACATAAGTGGATAAAACTCTTTCCACACTGGGAGCAGTGGTAAGGCTTCTCCCCTGTATGTATTATCTCATGTGTTTTCAGGTTACGTAAGTGGGTAAAACTCTTTCCACACTGGGAGCAGTGGTACAGCTTTTCTCCTGTGTGTATTCTCTCATGTCGTTTCAGGTCACCTAAGTGGTTACAACCCTTTCCACACTGGGAGCAATAGTACAGATTTTCTCCTGTGTGTATTCTCTCATGTCGTTTCAGGTCACCTAAGTGGTTACAACCCTTTCCACACTGGGAGCAATAGCACAGATTTTCTCCTGTGTGTATTCTCTCATGTCGTTTCAGGTCACCTAACTGGTTACAACCCTTCCCACACTGGGAGCAGTGGTAAGGCTTTTCTCCTGTGTGCATTCTCTCGTGTTTTTTCAGGTAGCTTTTCTGGTTAAAACACTTTCCACACTGGGAGCAGCAGTAAGGCTTCTCCCCCGTGTGTAATTGCTCATGTGTTTTCAGGTTATTTAAGTGAGTAAAATTCTTTCCACACTGGGAGCAATGGTAAGGCTTCTGCCCTGTGTGTATTCTCTCATGTGTTTTCAGGTTACGTAAGTGGGTAAAACTCCTTCCACACTGGGAGCAGCGGTACAGCTTTTCTCCTGTGTGTATTCTCTCATGTGTTTTCAGATTACACAAGTGGGTAAAACTCTTTCCACACTGGGAGCAGTGGTAAGGCTTCTCCTCTATGTGTATTCTCTCGTGTTTTTTCAGGTAGCTTTTCTGGTTAAAACCCTTTCCACACTGGGAGCAGTGGTAAGGCTTCTCCCCTGTGTGTATTCTCTCGTGTTGGTTCAGGTGTCCTTTCTGGTTAAAACTCTTTCCACAGTGGGAACACTGGTGTCTTCTTGCTGGTTTGGACGTCCCTGGCTCTGGTTCTTCTGAGTCTGGTCTTTCTCCTGCTAAAGACAGAGTGTTCATTTAAATAGAGACCTGAATGAAACCTCCACATGATAAAACGGCCTTGCTACGAGGGTAAATCCTAATCAGATCCCTCAATAACCTGAGGCCAGTTTTAACAATCTTAGTGTGATTTTAAAACAAATATTGTAGAGCTTCCTGGTAATTACTGATAATATGTTTACATTACTTGTTTTTTTCATTCTGTTTTACAAGTCAGAACACAAAAAAACTAAACAGTTCTAGGACACTGAAGACACAGACGTCGCTGGATTCCAATCGAGCAGGTGGTTCTAAATATATAACTTTCATAGATGTATGATACAGAATGCAAAAAATAAAACAAAAAATAAAAACAAAAAATAAGTAAATGGGACCTTTTGTGTGGAAGTCCAAAACTAGTTTTTACGTCGAAGGCACAAAGCACATCAGTAACATCTCCCCGTTGTTGAAAGGGTTCGACACATGCTGTTTAAATGGACCAATTTCTTATTTATACATTCACAGATTTTCAACATGTTGACTATCGTTGATGTCATATTTTGGGTAAAGTAAAAAATAAGGTGAAATATTTGGGGTAGATGTTCCTAAAACTGATAGTTACTATATATAGTAAGTCTATATACAGCCATATCATAGAGTTTGAAAAGGCATGTTCATTCTCATGTGATGAATAACCTATGACATCATATGTTTCTAAAACTGATAGCAACTATACTGAACAAAAATATAAACGCAACATGTAAAGTGTTGGTCCCATGTTTCATGAGCTGAAAAAAAAGATAGCAGAATTTTCCCCCATACGTACAAAATGCTTATTTCTCTTGAATTGGGCACAAATTTTGCATCCCTGTTAGTGAACATTTCTCCTTTGCCAAAATAATCCATCCACCTGACAGGTGTGGCATATCAAGAAGCTGATTAAACAGCATTATCATTACACAGGTGCACCTTGTGCCGGGGACAATAAAAGGCCACTCTAAAATGTGCAGTTTTGTCACACAACACGATGCCACAGATGTCTCAGAGGGAGCGGGCAATTGGCTGACTGCAGGAATGTCCACTGGAGCTGTTGCCAGGGAATTTCATGTACAGTACCAGTCAAAAGTTAGGACTCACCTACTCATTCAAGGGTTTTTCTTCATTTTTACTATTTTCTACATTGTGGAATAATAGTGAAGACATCAATACTATGAAAAACACATATGGAATCATGTTGTAACCAAAAAAAGTGTTAAACAAATCTAAATATATATTCGATTCTTCAAAGTAGCCACCCTTTGCCTTGATGACAGCTTGGCATTCTCTCAACCAGCTTCACCTGGAATGCTTTTCCAACAGTCTTGTAGGAGTTCCCACATATGCTGAGCATCGGGTGATTGTGGAGGCCAGGTCATCTTATGCAGCACTCCATCACTCTCCTTCTTGGTCAAATAGCCCTTACACAGCCTGGAGGTGTGTTGGGTCATTGTCTTGTTGAAAAACAAATGATAGGCCCACTAAGCCCAAACCAGATGGGATGGTGTATCACTGCAGAATGCTGTGGTAGCCATGCTGGTTAAGTGTGCCTTGAATTCTAAATAAATCACAGACAGTGTCACCAACAAAGTACCCCCACTCCACCTTCTCCATGCTTCACGGTGGGAACCACACATGTGGAGATCATCCGTTCACCTACTCTGTGTCTCACAAAGACACGCCGGTTGGACCCGAAAATCTTAAATTTGGACTCATCAGACCAAAGGACAGATCTAATGTCCATTGCTTGTGTTTCTTGGCCCAAGCAAGTCTCTTCTTCTTATTGGTGTCCTTTAGTAGTTGTTTCTTTGCAGCAATTTGACAATGAAGGCCTGATTCACGCAGTCTCCTCTGAACAGTTGATGTTGAGATGTGTCTGTTACTTGAACTCTGTGAAGCAGTTATTTGGGCTGCAATTTGAGTAATGAACTTTTCCTCTGGGTCTTCCTTTCCTGTGGTGGTCCTCATGAGAGCAAGTTTCATCATAGCTCTTTTGCGACTGTACTTGAAGAAACATTAAAAAAGTTATTGAACTTTTCCGGATTGACTGACCCTCAAGTAATGATGGACTGTCTTTTCTCTTTGCTTAATTGAGCTGTTCTTGTCATAATGTGGACTTGGTCTTTTACCAAATAGGGCTATCTTCTGTATACCACCGCTACCTTGTCACAACACAACTGATTGGCACAAATGCCTTAAGAAGAAAATAAATTCCACAAATTTACTTTTAAGAAGGCACACCTGTTAATTAAAATGCATTCTACGAGCCTACCTCATCAAGCTGGTTGAGAGAATTCCAAGAGTGTGCAAAGCTGTCATCGATGCAAAGGGTGGCTAATTTGAAGAATCTCAAATATAAAATATATTTATTTGTTGAACACTTTTTTGTTTACTACATGATTCCTTATGTGTTATTTCATAGTTGATGTCTTCACTATTATTCTACAATGTAGAACATAGTAAAAATAAAGAAAAACCCTGGAATGAGTAGGCGTGTCCAAACTTTTGACTGGTACTGTAAATTCCTTTACCATAAGCCGCCTCCAACGTCGTTTTAGAGAATTTGGCAGTACGTCCAACCGGCTTCACAAATGCAGACCACGTGTAACCACACCCACCCAGGACCTCCACATCCGGCTTCTTCACCTGAAGGAGACTGAGACCAGCCACCTGGACCATGCGTAACCACACCCGCCCAGGACCTCCACATCCGGCTTCTTCACCTGAGGGAGACTGAGACCAGCCACCTGGACAGCTGATGGAACCGAGTAGAACGTCTCTCTGTAATAAAGCCATTTTGAGGGGGAAAACTAATTCTGATTGGCTGGGCCTGGCTCCCCAGTGGGTGGGCCTATGCCCAGTCATGTGAAGTCCGCAGATCAGGGCCTAATGAATGTATTGACATTGACTGACATATATGAAATGTAAATCGTTGAAATTGTTGCGTTTATGTTTTGTTCAGTCTATATATAGCCATATTATACAGTATGAAAAGGCTTGTTCATCCACATGTCATGAATTCACTGTGACATCATATGTGTATACGTTTTATTAGACTTATGACGTAATAGATCATATGGGTTGAGTCGTGTTTTATGATGTAATAGATCATATGGGTTGAAAAGTGTTTTATGATGTAATAGATCATATGGGTTGAAAAGTGTTTTATAACGTAATAGATCATATGCGTTGAGTAGTGTTTTATGATGTAATAGATCATATGGGTTGAAAAGTGTTTTATGATGTAATAGATCATATGGGTTGAAAAGTGTTTTATAACGTAATAGATCATATGGGTTGAAAAGGGTTTTATGATGTAATAGATCATATGGGTTGAAAAGTGTTTTATTATGTAATAGATCATACGGGTTGAACAGTGTTTTATTATGTAATTGATCATACGGGTTGAGTAGTGTTTTATGATGTAATAGATCATACGGGTTGAGTAGTGTTTTATGATGTAATAGATCATACGGGTTGAGTAGTGTTTTATGATGTAATAGATCATACGGGTTGAGTAGTGTTTTATGATGTAATAGATCATACGGGTTGAGTAGTGTTTTATGATGTAATAGATCATACGTGTTGAGTAGTGTTTTATGATGTAATAGATCATACGGGTTGAGTAGTGTTTTATGATGTAATAGATCATATGGGTTGAGTAGTGTTTTATGATGTAATAGATCATATGGTTTGAGTAGTGTTTTATGATGTAATAGATCATATGGGTTGAGTAGTGTTTTATGATGTAATGGATCATATGGGTTGAAAAGTGTTTTATGATGTAATAGATCATATGGGTTGAGTAGTGTTTTATGATGTAATAGATCATATAGGTTGAGTAGTGTTTTATGATGTAATAGATCATGTGGGTTGAGTAGTGTTTTATGATGTAATAGATCATATGGGTTGAAAAGTGTTTTATGATGTAATAGATCATATGGGTTGAAAAGTGTTTTATAATGTAATAGATCATATGGGTTGAGTAGTGTTTTATGATGTAATAGATCATATGGGTTGAAAAGTGTTTTATGATGTAATAGATCATATGGGTTGAGTAGTGTTTTATGATGTAATAGATCATATGGGTTGAGTAGTGTTTTATGATGTAATAGATCATACGGGTTGAGTAGTGTTGTATGATGTAATAGATCATACGGGTTGAGTAGTGTTTTATGATGTAATAGATCATACGGGTTGAGTAGTGTTTTATGATGTAATAGATCATACGGGTTGAGTAGTGTTTTATGATGTAATAGATCATATGTGTTGAGTAGTGTTTTATGATGTAATAGATTATATAGGTTGAGTAGTGTTTTATGATGTAATAGATCATATGGGTTGAGTAGTGTTTTATGATGTAATAGATCATACGGGTTGAGTATTGTTTTATGATGTAATAGATCATACGGGTTGAGTAGTGTTTTGTGATGTAATAGATCATATGTGTTGAGTAGTGTTTTATGATGTAATAGATCATATGGTTTGAGTAGTGTTTTATGATGTAATAGATCATATGGTTTGAGTAGTGTTTTATGATGTAATAGATCATATGGTTTGAGTAGTGTTTTATGATGTAATAGATCATATGGGTTGAGTAGTGTTTTATGATGTAATGGATCATATGGGTTGAAAAGTGTTTTATGATGTAATAGATCATATGGGTTGAAAAGTGTTTTATGAATGAATAGAACATATGGGTTGAAAAGTGTTTTATGATGTAATAGATCATATGGGTTGAAAAGTGTTTTATGATGTAATAGATCATAGGGGTTGAGTAGTGTTTTATGATGTAATAGATCATACGGGTTGAGTAGTGTTTTATGATGTAATAGATCATACGGGTTGAGTAGTGTTGTATGATGTAATAGATCATACGGGTTGAGTAGTGTTTTATGATGTAATAGATAATACGGGTTGAGTAGTGTTTTATGATGTAATAGATCATACGGGTTGAGTAGTGTTTTATGATGTAATAGATCATATGTGTTGAGTAGTGTTTTATGATGTAATAGATCATATGGTTTGAGTAGTGTTTTATGATGTAATAGATCATATGGTTTGAGTAGTGTTTTATGATGTAATAGATCATACGGGTTGAGTAGTGTTTTATGATGTAATAGATCATATGTGTTGAGTAGTGTTTTATGATGTAATAGATCATATGGTTTGAGTAGTGTTTTATGATGTAATAGATCATACGGGTTGAGTAGTGTTTTATGATGTAATAGATTATATAGGTTGAGTAGTGTTTTATGATGTAATAGATCATATGGGTTGAGTAGTGTTTTATGATGTAATAGATCATACGGGTTGAGTAGTGTTTTATGATGTAATAGATCATATGGGTTGAGTAGTGTTTTATGATGTAATAGATCATATGGGTTGAGTAGTGTTTTATGATGTAATAGATCATACGGGTTGAGTAGTGTTTTATGATGTAATAGATCATACGGGTTGAGTAGTGTTTTATGATGTAATAGATCATACGGGTTGAGTAGTGTTTTATGATGTAATAGATCATATGGTTTGAGTAGTGTTTTATGATGTAATAGATCATATGGGTTGAGTAGTGTTTTATGATGTAATAGATCATATGGGTTGAGTAGTGTTTTATGATGTAATAGATCATATGGGTTGAAAAGTGTTTTATGATGTAATAGATCATATGGGTTGAAAAGTGTTTTATGATGTAATAGATCATACGGGTTGAGTAGTGTTTTATGATGTAATAGATCATACGGGTTGAGTAGTGTTTAATGATGTAATAGATCATACGGGTTGAGTAGTGTTTTATGATGTAATAGATCATACGGGTTGAGTAGTGTTTTATGATGTAATAGATCATACGGGTTGAAAAGTGTTTTATGATGTAATAGATCATATGGGTTGAAAAGTGTTTTATGATGTAATAGATCATATGGGTTGAAAAGTGTTTTATAAAGTAATAGATCATATGGGTTGAGTAGTGTTTTATGATGTAATAGATCATATGGGTTGAGTAGTGTTTTATGATGTAATAGATCATATGGGTTGAAAAGTGTTTTATGATGCAATATATTATATGGGTTGAGTAGTGTTTTATGATGTAATAGATTATATAGGTTGAGTAGTGTTTTATGATGTAATAGATCATACGGGTTGAGTAGTGTTTTATGATGTAATAGATCATACGGGTTGAGTAGTGTTTTATGATGTAATAGATCATACGGGTTGGGTAGTGTTTTATGATGTAATAGATCATACGGGTTGAGTAGTGTTTTATGATGTAATGGATCATATGTGTTGAGTAGTGTTTTATGATGTAATAGATCATATGGTTTGAGTAGTGTTTTATGATGTAATAGATCATACGGGTTGAGTAGTGTTTTATGATGTAATAGATTATATAGGTTGAGTAGTGTTTTATGATGTAATAGATCATATGGGTTGAGTAGTGTTTTATGATGTAATAGATCATATGGGTTGAGTAGTGTTTTATGATGTAATAGATCATACGGGTTGAGTAGTGTTTTATGATGTAATAGATCATACGGGTTGAGTATTGTTTTATGATGTAATAGATCATACGGGTTGAGTAGTGTTTTGTGATGTAATAGATCATATGTGTTGAGTAGTGTTTTGTGATGTAATAGATCATATGTGTTGAGTAGTGTTTTATGATGTAATAGATCATATGGTTTGAGTAGTGTTTTATGATGTAATAGATCATATGGTTTGAGTAGTGTTTTATGATGTAATAGATCATATGGTTTGAGTAGTGTTTTATGATGTAATAGATCATATGGGTTGAGTAGTGTTTTATGATGTAATGGATCATATGGGTTGAAAAGTGTTTTATGATGTAATAGATCATATGGGTTGAAAAGTGTTTTATGATGTAATAGATCATATGGGTTGAAAAGTGTTTTGATGTAATAGATCATATGGGTTGAAAAGTGTTTTATGAATGAATAGATCATATGGGTTGAAAAGTGTTTTATGATGTAATAGATCATATGGGTTGAAAAGTGTTTTATGATGTAATAGATCATAGGGCTTGAGTAGTGTTTTATGATGTAATAGATCATACGGGTTGAGTAGTGTTTTATGATGTAATAGATTATATAGGTTGAGTAGTGTTTTATGATGTAATAGATCATATGGGTTGAGTAGTGTTTTATGATGTAATAGATCATACGGGTTGAGTAGTGTTTTATGATGTAATAGATCATATGGGTTGAGTAGTGTTTTATGATGTAATAGATCATATGGGTTGAGTAGTGTTTTATGATGTAATAGATCATACGGGTTGAGTAGTGTTTTATGATGTAATAGATCATACGGGTTGAGTAGTGTTTTATGATGTAATAGATCATACGGGTTGAGTAGTGTTTTGTGATGTAATAGATCATACGGGTTGAGTAGTGTTTTATGATGTAATAGATCATATGTGTTGAGTAGTGTTTTATGATGTAATAGATCATATGGTTTGAGTAGTGTTTTATGATGTAATAGATCATATGGTTTGAGTAGTGTTTTATGATGTAATAGATCATATGGTTTGAGTAGTGTTTTATGATGTAATAGATCATATGGGTTGAGTAGTGTTTTATGATGTAATGGATCATATGGGTTGAAAAGTGTTTTATGATGTAATAGATCATATGGGTTGAAAAGTGTTTTATGATGTAATAGATCATATGGGTTGAAAAGTGTTTTATGAATGAATAGATCATATGGGTTGAAAAGTGTTTTATGATGTAATAGATCATATGGGTTGAAAAGTGTTTTATGATGTAATAGATCATAGGGGTTGAGTAGTGTTTTATGATGTAATAGATCATACGGGTTGAGTAGTGTTTTATGATGTAATAGATCATACGGGTTGAGTAGTGTTGTATGATGTAATAGATCATACGGGTTGAGTAGTGTTTTATGATGTAATAGATCATACGGGTTGAGTAGTGTTTTATGATGTAATAGATCATACGGGTTGAGTAGTGTTTTATGATGTAATAGATCATATGTGTTGAGTAGTGTTTTATGATGTAATAGATCATATGGTTTGAGTAGTGTTTTATGATGTAATAGATCATACGGGTTGAGTAGTGTTTTATGATGTAATAGATTATATAGGTTGAGTAGTGTTTTATGATGTAATAGATCATATGGGTTGAGTAGTGTTTTATGATGTAATAGATCATATGGGTTGAGTAGTGTTTTATGATGTAATAGATCATACGGGTTGAGTAGTGTTTTATGATGTAATAGATCATACGGGTTGAGTAGTGTTTTATGATGTAATAGATCATATGTGTTGAGTAGTGTTTTATGATGTAATAGATCATATGGTTTGAGTAGTGTTTTATGATGTAATAGATCATACGGGTTGAGTAGTGTTTTATGATGTAATAGATTATATAGGTTGAGTAGTGTTTTATGATGTAATAGATCATATGGGTTGAGTAGTGTTTTATGATGTAATAGATCATATGGGTTGAGTAGTGTTTTATGATGTAATAGATCATACGGGTTGAGTAGTGTTTTATGATGTAATAGATCATACGGGTTGAGTAGTGTTTTATGATGTAATAGATCATATGGGTTGAGTAGTGTTTTATGATGTAATGGATCATATGGGTTGAAAAGTGTTTTATGATGTAATAGATCATATGGGTTGAAAAGTGTTTTATGATGTAATAGATCATATGGGTTGAAAAGTGCTTTATGATGTAATAGATCATATGGGTTGAAAAGTGTTTTATGATGTAATAGATCATATGGGTTGAAAAGTGTTTTATGATGTAATAGATCATATGGGTTGAAAAGTGTTTTATGATGTAATAGATCATATGGGTTGAAAAGTGTTTGATGTAATAGATCATACGGGTTGAGTAGTGTTTTATGATGTAATAGATCATACGGGTTGAGTAGTGTTTTATGATGTAATAGATCATATGTGTTGAGTAGTGTTTTATGATGTAATAGATCATATGGTTTGAGTAGTGTTTTATGATGTAATAGATCATACGGGTTGAGTAGTGTTTTATGATGTAATAGATTATATAGGTTGAGTAGTGTTTTATGATGTAATAGATCATATGGGTTGAGTAGTGTTTTATGATGTAATAGATCATATGGGTTGAGTAGTGTTTTATGATGTAATAGATCATACGGGTTGAGTAGTGTTTTGTGATGTAATAGATCATATGTGTTGAGTAGTGTTTTGTGATGTAATAGATCATATGTGTTGAGTAGTGTTTTATGATGTAATAGATCATATGGTTTGAGTAGTGTTTTATGATGTAATAGATCATATGGTTTGAGTAGTGTTTTATGATGTAATAGATCATATGGGTTGAGTAGTGTTTTATGATGTAATGGATCATATGGGTTGAAAAGTGTTTTATGATGTAATAGATCATATGGGTTGAAAAGTGTTTTATGATGTAATAGATCATATGGGTTGAAAAGTGTTTTATGATGTAATAGATCATATGGGTTGAAAAGTGTTTTATGATGTAATAGATCATATGGGTTGAAAAGTGTTTTATGATGTAATAGATCATATGGTTTGAGTAGTGTTTTATGATGTAATAGATCATATGGTTTGAGTAGTGTTTTATGATGTAATAGATCATACGGGTTGAGTAGTGTTTTATGATGTAATAGATCATATGGGTTGAAAAGTGTTTTATGATGTAATAGATCATATGGGTTGAAAAGTGTTTTATGATGTAATAGATCATATGGGTTGAAAAGTGTTTTATGATGTAATAGATCATATGGGTTGAAAAGTGTTTTATGATGTAATAGATCATATGGGTTGAAAAGTGTTTTATGATGTAATAGATCATATGGGTTGAAAAGTGTTTTATGATGTAATAGATCATATGGGTTGAAAAGTGTTTTATGATGTAATAGATCATATGGGTTGAAAAGTGTTTTATAACGTAATAGATCATATGGGTTGAGTAGTGTTTTATGATGTAATAGATCATATGGGTTGAGTAGTGTTTTATGATGTAATAGATCATATGGGTTGAAAAGTGTTTTATGATGCAATATATTATATGGGTTGAATAGTGTTTTATGATGTAATAGATCATATGGGTTAAAGTGTTCTATGATGCAATATATTATATGGGTTGAGTAGTGTTTTATGATGTAATAGATCATATGGGTTGAGTAGTGTTTTATGATGTAATAGATCATATGTGTTGAGTAGTGTTTTATTATGTAATAGATCATATGGGTTGAGTAGTGTTTTATTATGTAATAGATCATATGGGTTGAGTAGTGTTTTATGATGTAATAGATCATATGAAGAATGGCGCTGAAGGAGATGGCTGACGTTTTACGATCCCGTAACCAATTGTGCGATTGTGTCTGCTTCTTCGCGTTATTTGTAACTTATTTTGTACATAATGTTTCTGCCACTGTGTCTTATGACCGAAAATAGCTTCTAGATATCAGGACAGCGATTACTCATCCCATACTGGAGAAATACTTTTGCTTCAATGAAGGATTTACTTCAGAAGCCGGACAAGGCCCTCATCCTCGTCATTCGCATGAGAAAGAAACGGAGGTATCACGGACGAAGGTCCGGGTGCCTTGTAAGGATCCGTCGCAAAGAGGGTAATCTACCTTTACCATCGGTCCCATTAGCCAACGTACAATCAATCGATAAAAGACGAAGTACGATTACGTATATATCCTACCAACGGGACATAAAAAACTGTTTCACCGAGTCATCATATCACAACCAGGTATTGTTGGGAGTCCCATAGGGCGACGCAGAATTGGCCAAGCGTCGTCTGATGTAGGACGTCATTGTAAAATAGAACTTGTTCTTAACTGACTAGTTAAATAAAGGTTCAATAAAGATATGGCCAACAGCAAACAGGAAAACACTCAGAGGTAGCCCTCCTAGTGGCCGGAAACTTTAATGCAGGAAAACTCAAATCTGTTTTACATAATTTCTACCAGCGCGTAAATTGTGCAACCAGAGGAAAACGCTAGACCACCTTTACTCCACACATAGACGCAAGTTTGCGGACGACACTACAGTGGTAGGCTTGATTACCAACAACGACGAGACGGCCTACAGGGAGGAGGTGAGGGCCCTCGGAGTGTGGTGTCAGGAAAATAACCTCACACTCAACGTCAACAAAACAAAGGAGATGATTGTGGAATTCAGGAAACAGCAGAGGGAGCACCCCCCTATCCACATCGACGGGACAGGAGAGGGTAGTACGTTTTAAGTTCCTCAGCGTACACTTCACGGACAAACTGAATTGGTCCACCCACACAGACAGCGTTGTGAAGAAGGCACAGCAGCGCCTCTTCAACCTCAGGAGGCTGAAGAAATTTGGCTTGTCACCAAAAGCACTCACAAACTTCTACAGATGCACAATCGAGAGCATCCTGTCGGGCTGTATCACCGCCTGGTACGGCAACTGCTCCGCCCACAACCGTAAGGCTCTCCAGAGGGTAGTGAGGTCTGCACAACGCATCACCGGGACACCTACACCACCCGATGTCACAGGAAGACCATAAAGATCATCAAGGACAACAACCACCCGAGCCACTGCCTGTTCACCCCGCTATCATCCAGAAGGCGAGGTCAGTACAGGTGCATCAAAGCAGGGACCGAGAGACTGAAAAACAGCTTCTATCTCAAGGCCATCAGACTGTTAAACAGCCACCACTAACATTTAGTGGCCGCTGCCAACATACTGACTCAACTCCAGCCACTTTAATAATGGGAATTGATGGAAATGTATGTAAAAATGTATCACTAGCCACTTTAAACAATGCCACTTAATATAATGTTTACATACCCTACATTACTCATCTCATATGTATATACTGTACTCTATATCATCTACTGTATCTTGCCATCTTTATGTAATACATGTATCACTAGCCACTTTAAACTATGCCACTTTATGTTTATATACCCTACATTACTCATCTCATATGTATATACTGTACTCTATACCATCTACTGCATCTTGCCTATGCCGTTCTGTACCATCACTCATTCATATATCTTTATGTACATATTCTTTATCCCTTTACACTTGTGTGTATAAGGTAGTAGTTGTGGAATTGTTAGATTACTCGTTGGTTATTACTGCATTGTCGGAACTAGAAGCACAAGCATTTCGCTACACTCGCATTAACATCTGCTAACCATGTGTATGAGACAAATAACATTTGTTTTGATTTGATACAAAGCTCTCCCTCGCCCTCCATGTGGCAAATTTGACCATAATTCTATCCTGATTCCTGCTTAAAAGCAAAAACTAAAGCAGGAAGCACCAGTGACTCGGTCACTAAGAAAGTGGTCAGATGAAGCAAAAGCTACAGGACTATTTTGCACAGACTGGAATATGTTCCAGGATTCTTCCGATGGCTTTGAGAAGTACACCACATCAGTCACTGGCTTCATCAATAAATGCATTGATGACGTCGTCCCCACAGTGAGCGTACGTACATACTAGAGGTCGACCGATTAATCAGCATCGGCCTTTTTGGACGCTGACTATGGCCGATTACATTGCAATCCACGAGGAAACTGCGTGGCAGGCTGACTTCATTACACGAGTGCAGCGTCAAAAGGACCTTGTGTTGCACAGAGCCAAGGTAAGTTGCTAGCTATCATTAAACTTATCTTATAAAAAGAATCAATCTTCACATAATCACTAGTTAACTACACATGGTTAATGATATTACTAGGTTAACTAGCTTGTCCTGCGTTGCATATAATCAATGTTGTGCCTGTTAATTTATCATCGAATCACAGCCTACTTCAACTTCGCCAAATAGGTGATGATTAAAAAAAGTGCATTGCTGAAAAAAGCACAATCTTTGCACAAATGTATCCAACTATAAACATCAACGCCTTTCTTAAAATCAATGCACAGAAGTTTATTTTTTTAAACCTGCATATTTAGTTAAGAAATTCATGTTAGCAGGCAATATTAACTAGGGAAATTGTGTCACTTCTCTTGTGTTCAGTGCAAGCAGAGTCAGGGTATATGGAACAGTTAGGGCCGCCGGGCTCGTTGTGAACTAATTTGCCAGAATTTGACAGAGTTGAAGTCGGAAGTTTCCATTAACTTAGGTTGGAGTCATTAAAACTCATTTTTCAACCACTCCACAAATTTCTTGTTCACAAACTATAGTTTTGGCAAGTCGGTTAGGACATCTACTTTGTGCATGACACAAGTAATTTTTCCAACAATTGTTTATAGACAGATTATTTCACTGTATCACAATTCCAGTGGGTCAGAAATGTACATACACTAAGTTGACTGTGCCTTTAAACAGCTTGGAAAATTCCAGAAAATTATGTCATGGCTTTAGAAGCTACTGATAGGCTAATTGACATACTTTTTGTCAATTGGAGGTATAACTGTGGATGTATTTTAAGGCCTACCTTCAAACGCAGTGCCTCTTTGCTTGACATCATGAGAAAATAAAAAGAAATCAGCCAAGACCTCAGAAAAAAATTGTAGACCTCCACAAGTCTGGTTCCTCCTTGGGAGCAATTTCCAAACGCCTGAAGGCACCACGTTCATCTGTACAAACAATAGTACGCAAGTATAAACACCATGGGACCCCGCAGCCGTCATATTGGCTCATTCATCCCCCTCTTCTCCCCTGTAACTATTCCCCAGGTTGTTGCTGTAAATGAGAATGTGTTCTCACTAAACATACCTGGTAAAATAAAAATAATTTAAAAAATACAACTACGGAAGGAGACGCGTTCTGTCTCCTAGAGATGAACGTACTTTGGTGCGAAAAGTGCAAATCAATCCCAGAACAACAACAAAGGACCTTGTGAAGGTGCTGGAGGAAACGGGTACAACATTATCTATGTCCACAGTAAAACAAGTCCTCAATCGACATAACCTGAAAGGTCGCTCAGCAAGGAAGAAGCCCCTGCTCCAAAACTGCCATAAAAAGCCAGACTACAGTTTGCAACTGCACATGGGGACAAAGATCATACTTTTTGGAGAAATGTCCTCTGGTCTGATGAAACAAAAATATAACTGTTTGGCTATAATGACCATCGTTATGTTTGGAGGAAAAAGGGGGGGAGGCTTGCAAGCCGAAGAACACCATCCCAACTGTGAAGCACGGGGGTGGCAGCATCATGTTGTGGGGGTGCTTTGCTGCAGGAGGGACTGGTGCACTTCACAAAATAGATGGCATCATGAGGCAGGAAAATTGTGGATATATTGAAACAACATCTCAAGACATCAGTCAGGAAGTTAGAGCTTGATCACAAATGGGTCTTCCAAATGGACAATGACCTCAAGCATACTTCCAAAGTTGTGTCAAAATGGCTTAAGGACAACAAAGTCAAGGTATTGGAGTGGCCATCACAAAGCCCTGACCTCAATCCTATAGAAAATGTGTGGCCAGAACTGAAAAAGTGTGTGTGAGCAAGGAGGCCTACAAACCTGACTCAGTTACACCAGCTCTGTCAGAAGGAAGGGGACAAAATTCACTCAACTTATTGTGGGAAGCTTGTGGAAGGCTACCCGAAACGTTTGACCCAAGTTAAACAATTTTAAAGGCAATGCTACCAAATACTAATTGAGTGTATGTAAACTTCTGACACACTGGGAATGTGATGAAAGAAATAAAAGCTGAAATAAATCATTCTCTCTACTATTATTCTGATATTTCACATTCTTAAAATAAAGTGGTGATCCTAACTGACCTAAGATAGGGCATTTTTACAAGGATTAAATGTCAGGAATTGTGAAAAACTTAGTTTAAATGTATTTGGCTAAGGTGTATGTAAACTTCTGACTTCAACTGTAATTATGACATAACATTGAATTTTGTGCAATGTAACAGCAATATTTAGACTTATGGATGCCACCCGTTTTATAAAATATGTAACGGTTCCGTATTTCACTGAAAGAATAAACGTTTTGTTTTCGAAATTATAGTTTCTGGATTTGACCATATTAATGACCTAAGGCTTGTATTTCTATGTGTTTATTATATTATAGTTAAGTTTATGATTTGATATTTGACAGAGCAGTCTGACTGAGCAGTGGTAGGCAGCAGCAGGCTCGTAAGCATTCATTCAAACAGCACTTTCCTGCAATTGCCAGCAGCTCTTAGCAATGCTTAAAGCACAGCGCTGTTTATATATTGAAGACTCATGTTAAAAGGAACCACCAGCTTTCATATGTTCTCATGTTCTGAGCAAGGAACTTAGACGTTAGCTTTTTTACATGGCACATATTGTACTGTGTATTTGCAATATTTCTACCAAATTGAACATGTTTCATTATTTATTTGAGACTAAATAGATTTTATTTATGTATTATATTAAGTTCAAATAAAATTGTTCATTCGGTATTGTTGTAAATGTCATTATTACAAATATATATATAAAAATGTGCCGATTAATCGGTATTGGCTATTTTTGGTCCTCCAAATAAATCCGTATCGGCGTTGAAAAATCATAATCGGTCGACCTCTAGTACATACCCCAACCAGAAGTTATGGATTACAGGCAACATCTGTAATGGTGCGAAAAGGGTAGAGCTGCCGCTTTCAAAGAGCGGGACTCTAATCTGGAAGCTTATAAGAAATCCCGCTATGCCCTCCAACTAACCATCAAACAGGACTATGATCGTATCATACTACACCGGCTCCGAGGTTCGTCGGATATTTGCAGGGCAAACTATCACACACTATAAAGAGAAGCACAGCCGCGAGCTGCCCCGTGACACCTACCAGATGAGCTAAATGACTTGTATGCTCGCTTCGAGGCAAGTAACACTGAAGCATGCATGAGAGCATCAGCTGTTCCGGGTCAACATTCTCAAGGCCGCAGGGCCAGACGGATTACCCGGATGTGTACTCCGAGCATGCCTTGACCGAGTCTGTAATACCAACATAATTCAAGCAGATCACCATAGTCCCTGTGTCCAAGAACACTAAGGTAACCTACCTAAATTACTACCGACCCGTAGCACTCACGTCTGTAGCCATGAAGTGCTTTGAAAGGCTGGTCATGGCTCACATCAACACCATTATCCCAGTAACACTTAGACCCACTCCAATTTGCATACCGCCCCAACAGATCCACAGATGATGCAAAATTGTCAAAAGACTCCAGCCACCCTAGTCATAGACTGTTCTCTCTTTTACCACATGGCAAGCGGTACCACATAGCAAGCGGTATCAACAGTTTAAGCCCGGTATGAGGACAGGGACAGTGGAGGAAACTAACCTGTTAGCAGCACATTGATGTCAAAAAAGTTAGTAATTTCAAATGAAACAATGTTCTTTAAAGTCTATGTTGGAGTTCAGCCGTCATTTGACCTGATAAAGTAGAAAATGAAATGAATTTTGGCCATTACAGAGACTGAGGCCAAGTCTCACAAAAAATGCTTTTCATTTATACATATTTCATGGCTTTTAGAAAAGGCTTTACAGAGTTTGTTTTAAACAATATATTTATTGTGTAGATCAGATGTTAATGAAGCAATACAGACCACATTGAAGTGTCTGGAGTTTAGTTTGTGTGTTCTAGAGTCTTGTAAAGAAAGGGGGGTTGACTGGGACAGGCAATGTAACATCCATAATGTTTTAAGAAAAAGTGTTTGTAAAACATGCAGCTTACATCGGATCATCTTGAAACTTTCTCTCTAAAGCCAACTTTCATCAAGGTTTTATATGGTCTATTGGTTTCTCTCTTTTCATTGGCAGAATCCTTTTTCAGTGTTATGATATTCATAACATCCATATCCACCAGTCTATCTTCCTGTCAACTAACAGAAATCTGCTGGTTGTCCTGGTAACAGATACCAGTCTATCTTCATGTCAATGAACAGAACTCTGCTGGTTGTCCTGGTAACAGATACCAGTCTATCTTCCTGTCAACTAACAGAACTCTGCTGGTTGTCCTGGTAACAGCTACCAGTAGGCAGATCTATTTATTTGTTCAAAATGAACTATAGCACTTACTTTGATGAGTCAAATCTGATCCTTTCTTCTCTTCTCCTCCTCTCACAGTTCCACTCAGCCCCGTTGTTTTCCTGCAGTCCACCAGCAGCACAGACAACCTCTTCATACCCAGCAGTAAGGTGCTACCGGGAGAGGCACGACACGGGGACTCTGGGAGAGAGGAAGGGCTAGCGTTGTCCTGGTAACCATAAAGAGGGGACACAGACACATATCATTATGGATGCTGATGTAACGGTTGTTATAAAGTGCTTTACAGAAACCCAGCCCAGACCCTGATAGAGCAAGCTGTATGCTAGACCAGACCAAGCTGTACCATCTGGTGTTCTGATCTGGAGAGACTCTTCTCTGCCTCGTCAGCATCAGGATGTTGTTGAGGCTCCCCAGAGGATCCCCAATAGTCATGTCTCTCTCCTGTGTGAATGAGAACATCAAACAAATTGTAAACTTATGACCATCTATTACAATCACAGAGTCTTACAAGAGGCATGAACATGTATAAAAAGGGCATAAAATGACCACTTTCATAATTTTGTCGAATATTGTTTGTGTTGTAAATGTAAAAGGGTCGTTCCACAAAATGGGTGCCTTTTACGTCCCTTTGACATTTTAAGTAGGAAATTATGCATCAATATTGCATTTTAAAAGCCTGTTATTTTAGATGAAGTGCACTTTAATACAGACAACAAGGATAATTAAATACATCTCATTTAAAAGTCCCAAAAATATATATACCAATGGCAGATTACCCCTTCAACAATTCCTACAGTACTGAACAACATATTCAAGTGTAGAACTTCAGTAGAATGTCCCTTTAAAACCACACATTAGTTCAACAACTGCATAGCTTGTGCCCCTGTTTTTAAGACAGTACTCACTGGTTGTAATCTGATCTTCAGCCTCCTCCTTTTTCACTCCCAAAACGTCTTCCTCCTCTTTAATTGAGATAGCCTCCTCTTCCTCTTTTACTCTAAAAGGTTCTTCCTCTTCTTTCACTACATTCTATTCTTGTATTGTTATGGCATCTTCCTCCTTTCTGATTCTGAAAGCTTCTACCTCCTCCTCTTCCACTTTGACAACCTCTCTCCCATCTTCCTCTTTCACTGTAATATCATCCTCTTCTTTCAATATGATAGCCTCCTCTTCCTCCTTTTTCATCCTGAAAGCTTCTTCCTCTCCTTTCATCAGAGCTTCTTTCTCCGTCTAGTTTAGTGAGCTCATGCCAGGTCGCAGTTGTAAATGAGAACTAGTTCTTGGTTAAATAAAGGTGAAATAAATAAAAATAAAAAATGCTCAGGGAGATTAGCCTAGTGCAGTACCAATGTAACACATTTGCTAATGTAATAAGCAAATTGCGTTTAAATGAACAAGTAGATACGTAAACAGAATGATGTTCTAAACACTAAGATTAATAATACATAAAATACACAAGATTGGTCTAAAGATCTTAAACGTTTCGGTTTTATGTTCGCTAGCAAACCACCGCGGTGGGTGAATCAGAAGCCTTTTGTCGCTGTTGAAGAGGCCTCGCGTCCCGTCCACTATATTATACGTCACACAAGAACCATCAAGTGAAAGACTCACATCGCCGTCTGCTGCCAGGAGTGGGTAACGCAGACTGGGAAAAAATCCCCATTACAATGTTTATTCTGGCAAGCAATGTCATAAGAAGTAATGTAAAAACAACCAGATGTTATGTTTTCTCTTACTTCTTACAGCCAATACTTTCCTCCAGGGCTGACCTGCCCATTAGGCAGGATTAGGTGACAGATTGAAGAGGGTGGCATATTCCTAGCTAAATTGACCAAGGCTCATCTGGTGGTATAATTTGTATTCATTTTTGCCATAGTTATTCTGAACCTACTGCCTGCAAGTTGTCGTTATCTACACCCAAAAAAATGAAAATATCTTCTCAGATATCTCAAATATTTTTCTCAGACTTCAAAAGTGGTCTCCTGATGTGGTTTAATTATTGTTGTGGACTTAGAACATCCAATGTTGTTGTTTTTCTATTAACAGTGTGATTTTGGAAGCGAAAAACAGAAAAACAGCGACAATTGAAAAACTAAACGTAGAATATAAATGAAATATTAGGTCCTTGAATGGTCAAAAACCTCTTCAAATAGAAGTACGTTTATAGCACAAAATATCTTACAGGTAGGCCATCTCTCAGTATTTAGCAAGACTTTCATATGGCCAGGAAGGTCATTGAGAATAACAATAGACAATAGTTATTGTTGCTAGTTTAGGGATGAAGATAGTGAAGGTTCATGAATGTTAAAGATGTGTTCACAGTGTGGATGTTGACAGAGGGGGATTAGAACCCCAAAGTAATAGTGGTACAAAAGATCATAAAGGTCATTTAACATTCGTGTTTAGGGAGAAATAACTTTTTGGAAACCACTATTCACACTATGTACAGACATAGAAAACCATCACATCAAGGAGGTGTAACAGTGATGAATGGCTATTCAATGTACAACAGTAGTCTTCTGTAACAAGCAATACCTGGTAAATATGTTTACATACATCCATGACTGAATGGTTTCATGAACTCCTTTAAAGGTTTTGTAAGTAAGTTGTAACTGGTCCTCAATCAGCAGTCTGAATTAACCCAGAGGCACCAAAACATCAACTTTTAGAGAAGTTTGGAGATTATTCCACAAGTAAGGTGCAAAGAGCTGATTTACCTAACTCTGTACAGACCAAAGGAATTCCCAGAGCTAGCCATCCCTGAGACTGTGTATGATAACACCAACTCTTACCTCTAATGGTTATTGTAGATGTTAGCTACAGAGGGAGTTACTGTCAAAGAGATTTATAAATGCAAAGAGAGCAATGAATGGACCTACATGACCACAAAGAGTGTCAGCCTACTTCCTGATGAAGAATACAGGGATGTGTACTGAACCTGTACCCAGAATAAAACAAAGTGCACTATGGTCAAATGCATCTAATGGCTTTAATGAAGTGGCAGCTGCATTCATATAGATGATGTCACCATAGTCTAGGACCAGTAAGAACATCGATTGAATGATCTGCTTTGTACTATTAAGCAAGAGGCCTGACCTATTTCTATAGAAGAAGACCCTTTTTATACTCAGCATCTTAATGAACTAACTCATCAATATGTTTTTAAAATACAGCTTAACATCTAGACAGAAACACAGCCTAAAACACCAACTCAGCATCTAAATTAACTAACTCATCAATATGTATTTTAAAAGACAGCTTAACGTCTATACAGAAACCCAGCCTAAAACCCCAACTCAGCAGCTTAATTAACTAACTCGTCAATATGTTTTTAAAATACAGCTTAACGTCTATACAGAAACCAAGCCTAAAACACCAACTCAGCATCTTAATTAACTAACTCATCAATATGTTTTTTAAAAGACAGCTTATTAACATCAGATACACCATACAAGGTACACACACTTCAATCATTAGAATTATTTTTGTGCAATCTAGAAAACAACATATACTTAGTTTTTTTGTATTGTTGTACCGGGTCCTGTCCCGTGTATTGTTGTAACGGGTCTCGTCCCGTGTATTGTCATTACGGGTCTCGTCCCATGTATTGTCATTACGGGTCTCGTCAAGTGTATTGTCATTACGGGTCTTGTCCCGTGTATTGTCATTACGGGTCTCGTCCCGTGTATTGTCGTAACGGGTCTCGTCCCGTGTATTGTCGTAACGGGTCTCGTCCCGTGTATTGTCGTAACGGGTCTCGTCCCGTGTATTGTTACTATGGGTCTCGTCCTGTGTATTGTTGGAACGGATCTCGTCCCATGTTTTGTCATTACGGGTCTCGTCCCGTGTATTGTCATTACGGGTCTCGTCCCGTGTATTGTCATTACGGGTCTAGTCCCGTGTATTGTCGTAACGGGTCTCGTCCCGTGTATTGTCGTAACGGGTCTCGTCCTGTGTATTGTCGTAATGGGTCTCGTCCCGTGTATTGTCATTACGGGTCTCGTCCCGTGTATTGTTGTAACGGATCTCGTCCCATGTTTTGTCATTACGGGTCTCGTCCGTGTATTGTCATTACGGGTCTCGTCCCGTGTATTGTTGTAACGGGTCTCGTCCCGTGTATTGTCATTACGGGTCTCGTCCCGTGTATTGTTACTATGGGTCTCGTCCCGTGTATTGTCATTACGGGTCTTGTCCCGTGTATTGTCATTACGGGTCTCGTCCCGTGTATTGTTACTAGGGGTCTCGTCCCGTATATTGTTACTATGGGTCTCGTCCCGTGTATTGTCATTACGGGTCTCGTCCCGTGTATTGTCATTACGGGTCTCGTCCCGTGTATTGTCATTACGGGTGTATTGTTACTATGGGTCTCGTCCCGTGTTTTGTCATTATGGGTCTCGTCCCGTGTATTGTCATTACGGGTTTCGTCCCTTGTATTGTCATTACGGGTCTTGTCCCGTGTATTGTTACTATGGGTCTCGTCCCGTATATTGTTACTATGGGTCTCGTCCCGTGTATTGTCATTACGGGTCTCGTCCCGTGTATTGTCATTACGGGTCTCGTCCCGTGTATTGTCATTACGGGTCTCGTCCCGTGTATTGTCATTACGGGTCTCGTCCTGTGTATTGTCATTACGGGTCTCGTCCCGTGTTTTGTCATTATGGGTCTCGTCCCGTGTATTGTCATTACGGGTCTCGTCCCGTGTATTGTCATTACGGGTCTCGTCCCGTGTTTTGTCATTACGGGTCTCGTCCCGTGTATTGTTACTATGGGTCTCGTCCCGTGTATTGTCATTACGGGTCTCGTCCCGTGTTTTGTCATTACGGGTCTCGTCCCGTGTATTGTCATTACGGGTTTCGTCCCGTGTTTTGTCATTACGGGTTTCGTCCCGTGTATTGTTACTATGGGTCTTGTCCCGTGTATTGTCATTACGGGTCTCGTCCCGTGTATTGTCATAACGGGTCTCGTCCCGTGTATTGTCGTAACGGGTCTCGTCCCGTGTATTGTCATTATGGGTCTCGTCCCGTGTATTGTCATTACGGGTCTCGTCCCGTGTTTTGTCATTACGGGTGTCGCCCCGTGTATTGTTACTATGGGTCTCGTCCCGTGTATTGTCATTACGGGTCTCGTCCCGTGTTTTGTCATTATGGGTCTCGTCCCGTGTATTGTCATTACGGGTTTCGTCCCGTGTTTTGTCATTACGGGTTTCGTCCCGTGTATTGTTACTATGGGTCTCGTCCCGTGTATTGTCATTACGGGTCTCGTCCCGTGTATTGTTGTAACGGGTCTCGTCCGTTTATTGTCATTACGGGTTTCGTCCCGTGTATTGTTACTATGGGTCTCGTCCCGTGTATTTATTAGAGGTTTACACCTCGCTCATTGTTTGGGTTACAGCCTCGTGTAAAATATACGTGTTTGCTTTGGGCTTCGTCCCCGTCATCTTTATGACGTACGCATCTGTGGGTAGAAAAAAACAAACTATTTTGTATTCCTGCGCCTGTCTCCGATCTTTATACAACGTGACACACTTCAATCATAAGAATAATTTTTGTGCACTCTAGAAAACAACATATACTTAGTTTTACACAGATTCAATAACAATTTAAGGTCAATAAAGGTTTTCTGTAAAACAATGACAGCATACTGTAGTTCAGATAGAGCCTGATCAGCAGGGTGGGCAATATAGTACACAACTGTATCGTCTGCATACAGATGCAGGTAGCAGTTTATTTTGACAAAACAATATTGTTAATGTATACAATATAGTTGTTTATTATACATTATAACATATAACACAATGCCTAGGAACTAAAGATTTTATATGCAACATTTGAACAACAATTTGACCACCCTTGGGTTACGATGTATATGACATGACAAGATACTTTAGTCATCTTTTTTTATTGACATGTTTATAATCCAAAAGTATGTTTTTAGAGGGGAGGGAAATACTGTTTATGTTAAACTGTAGAGAACAAGAACCTTTGGTGAGTCAAGGTGTCCCTGATATTTTATATACTACACATGTCCAAAAAGCTGGTTCTGACAATAAACGTTTTAGTTTCAAACGTCAAGACAGGACCGTACTGTAGTACTACACTATTACACTGTTATGTACTACTAATGTACTAGTATCTAAGATGTTAAGAAATGTCTACAAGGGGAACATGTACACAATATAACATATTCCCACAGCATCTAAGGATACTGACACTGACATTGTATTATGTTATGTGACAGTAGCATAAGGATACAGAACCAGTCAAAAGTTTGGACACATCTACTCATTCAAGGGTTTTTCTTTATTTTCACTATTTTATACATTGTAGAATAATATATGAAGACATCAAAACCATGAAATAGCAGTGAAGTCCTATTACCAGATAGGAAGTAGCAGTGAAGTCCTATTACCAGTCTTGTATGTATCAGTTCATGAGGGTTGCCTAATCACACATATGACATTTTGGAAAGATGTGACCTTTTTAACCCCTCAAAACAGCACCTATGACCTCAATGTAAGGCACTTCCGGTTGTCACAGGAAGCTACAATTAAACACATTTCCTCACTGGGACACCCTTTTACATAATCCTGAGTTTAAAGCCTTTATGTTAAAAACTGATTGTTTTCAGAGGGTTGAATACCTCTTTTAGGGTTTACTTAACCACTTCCGGTTGCTCCAGGAAGCTGAAAAACAACACAAGTAATCCTTATAGTAGCCTGATTAGTTGTTATTGATGATAGTTTTCTAGGGTAACCCTAACCCACTTAGTCATCCAGTTGAATTTCGAGCAGCAGGCAATGTATTCCTAAGGGGAGAGAACTAAGGCACATTTAGGAATTGATTCACTGTTTTAAGGGTTCATTTCAAATGGTCTGAGTAAATAAGGAGGACCTCCCAAGCATTCCTGTGGTTGAATTGTGTTTCTAGCCTCCACGGTTTGGCTGCTGTAACCCAAAAGCACCTTAAATTTAGGTCAGGCTTCATTCTGGGCCTAGAATGTACACACTCTCTCCCTATCTTAATGGATACCTTTATGAAATAGATTCTCTCTCTCTATGACAAAAGACAACAGACATGGCATTGACTCAAATCAAATTTATTTATAAAGCCCTTCTCACATCAGCTGATTTCTCAAAGTGCTGTACAGAAACCCAGCTTAAAACCCCAAACAGCAAGCAATGCAGGTGTAGAAGCATGGTGGCTAGGAAAAACTCCCTAGAAAGGCCGGAACTTAAGAAGAAACCAGAATTGAAAAAAATTAAAGGATCAGGGCTGAGCAGGGACTTCATTGGCATTTGTACTTTGGTTCTTGGCCCTTTAAGGTTAGAAACCATCAAATCCACATACTTTAGTGTAGACATTCATTTATTTATGATTTCATGACTGTTTGATAGTAGATCCCTGAATGGGAAAAAAACCTTCTCCAAATAGAAGTATGTTTGTATCACAAATTATCTTACAGATATATCTTACAGATATTTTTACCATATCTGACAGGCTCCCCTCTGCAAGGCAATCAAAGGCTCCAGCTCACTGAACTGCCCCTCCCCTCTGCAACAGAAGATAACGAAATGTTGACATCCTGGGAAGATCTCCTCCAAAGGTCATTCTCTTAGCCTATCAACAATTTTCTGACAGGGAAACATTCAAATTACAGGGACAATTTAAGCCTTTCCTGTGGCTCCAGGTCCATAGCTTAAATCAGTAAAGGTAATCCTTATAGTAGCCTGATGAGCTGTCATTGTAGGTGATTTTGCAAGGCAAATCACCCGTGAGGACCTGACATTTTCAGTCAAACTTGCATGGCTAAACATATTACAGAAATTACAGTTTTTGAATTTTTAAAGAGAGGTTTGTTGGGTTCTGAGAATATTTGTCCGTCAAGTTCTTACTCTAATATGTAGAACCAAACATGTTAATGGATAGTATTGTGTCCCATTAGATTTCAAGCAGATGGACCTAGCAGTTAAGAGAGAAGTAAGGTACATTTTGGAATTTATTCACTGTTAAGGGTTCATTTCACATGGTCAGAGAATATATGGAGGACCTCAAAAACATTCCTGTGGTTTAATTGTGTTTCTAGCCTCAACGGATTGGCCGCTGTTACCCAAAATCACTTTCAATTTAGGTCAGGCCTCATTTTTGGGCCTACTTTTTTGTCTTGAGAGAAAACAGCCCATGCTTCCTATGAACACAACTTTTTCAACATGTCAAGATAGCAGTTTGTTCAATAGGAGAACAGGGCTCTGGCGGGTTAGGTTTAGGTTTCGGAGAAAATGGACCTCAAAGAGAACAAAATACACGGGCGCATGTTCTCCAACTCTATTGCTCCTTTGGATACATCTTTATGAAAGCTATTCTACTGGAAGTGAGGAGACATTCCCAAAAGGAGGGGGTAAAGGTTATTGTAGAATAAAAAGTATTATTAATTTTTTTAAATGTCACATGTATGAGGAGGAGGGCCGCTGCGGTGAGAACGGAAGACTAGGGTGCGGGCCCGGGTGGAGCCGCCACGGGTGCAGATCTTGATGGTAGTAGCAAATATTCAAACGAGAGCTTTGAAGGCCGAAGTGGAGAAGGGTTCCATGTGAACAGCAGTTGAACATGGGTCAGTCGGTCCTAAGAGATGGGCGAACGGCATTCGGAAGGGAGGGGCGATGGCCTCCGTCGCCCCCGGCCAACCGAAAGGGAGTCGGGTTCAGATCCCCGAATCCGGAGTGGCGGAGATGTTACTGTATGTTCAAATCATGGCCCATTTTCGTAATACCTAATACAACAAAATTGTATTCAGTTTACTGTATTTTAGGTGCACCTTACCAATCACATAAATCATCTCCTTTCCTCTTGCTGGCTTCTCCACTTGTCACAGCAGTGGAGCAGTGTAAACATTAATCTTTTAATGATTTCTTGACTGTTTGATAGTAGATCCCTGAATGGTAAAAAAAAAAAAAACTCTCCAAATAGAAGAAGTATGTTTGTAGCTCAAAATATTTTACAGATATATCTTACTGATATTTTGGACATATCTGACAGGCTCCCAGAGGCAGGGCAATCAAAGGCTCCAGCTCACTGAACTGCCCCTCCCCTCTGCAACAGAAGATAACGAAATGTTGACATCCTGGGAAGTTCACCTCCAAAGGTCATTCTCTTAGCCTCTCAATGGTCTGACAGGGAAACATTCAAAACTACAGGGACAAACAATTGCTTCTGGCCTGTTCGGTTGCATTTGACTTTATTATTGTACCAAAACTTCTCAGACTAGAATATACAATTAGAAAGTACATTTAGAAACTATGATTAGAAACTATGGCCAACTATGATCATATGCGATAATTAAAAATGGTGAGAAACTATGAATAAACTGTGAACAACGATGAAGCCATGTTTGTGTGTGTGTGATGATCTATTATTTAATATTGCACATTCTCTTTCAATATGTATAACAACAGAAGAAAACAAAATGTTGACAGGCTGGGAAGATCACTTCCAAAGGTCACTCTCTTATCTCCGCCACAGCACCACCCAAGGGGGGTTGTTTTGAGACCCATCAGATTTCAAGCTGACGGACCTAGTTGTCAAGCCATTCCAAATCTTCTCCTTCTCCAACAAAATATTTTCTTGACACCCCATAGTCAAATAACAGTTCTTGTTGCACCTGAATGTCTCGTAGGGCAATGAAAAGGATGATGTTCCACACGTTGCCATCCTCTTCTAATTGCTGAAGCTGACCCTTTATGTTGCTTCTCTTTCTGGAGTGATTTATCCTACGTCCAATTGTGTCCATCTCTGGGTGGCAAGGGCAGGGCACAGTCTTTGCATCTATACAGTACGTTTTCCCTGACGATTCCTTGTAGAAGTAAAGGAACCCCATCTCGTCATTATCTGTTGCTTCCAACAATTCTTTCCCCTGCTTCCCTGAGAGTGGGAGACCGTGGTAGTCACAGACAACTTCCCCTTTAGCAAATGGACGTGTCGTCATGACCTTTTTTCCTTTATCAGGGTCAGTGGCAATGTACAGTCCTTTCCACTTCTGGGACTTCACCAGCTTCTTAATTGCCTTGTTGTCTTTTGGTGTGTCAGTGTTAATTGAAGGTTGCCAGTAACAAAGGACATTCTCCACTTTCACTTTGTTCTTCTCCCAGTTCTGCCTTTCAATGTATCTCTCTACTTGACTTGCAGTGGGCTGTCTTCTGGGGAAGTGCGCTGTAACCAAAAAATAAGTGTTATTAATAATTTCATTTATTCAATAGTAGAAGCCCTTATCAAGTAGTACTTTATTTACTGACTAAATAAAGTACATTTTTGTAATATATAATATAACAAAATTGTATTTAGTTTAGTGTATTTTAGCTGCTTCATACCGATCACATAATCCCGTCTCATTTTCTCTTGCTGGCTTCTCCACTTGTCATAGCAGTATCTCTCATACGTTCCTGCAATCAGTCGTCTGTCCTTCGTCTTGATTGATTGTCCATCAATTGTGACAGGGAAGTGTTCATAGAAGAGTTTCAAGGTCTGTGCCTCATCCAACTTTTTGCTGCTGGACAATGCTCCTTTTCTCCTTGTGCTTGCACAGGAGGGGCCTGCAGTCTCACTACTTGAAAAAGGGAACATAACACATTTGTATCTATATGTAGCAGCATTTACAAGACAATGTAAAGTGTAATTTATATAATTTGTGTAAATACTTACTCAGATTCAATGGACATGGCAACTTTGGAGATCAGCTTCATTTCCATGCAGGCATTGACTGTTGTCTTCAAGCGGTAATGCTTTTTAGTTGTAGCAGTTGTATGGGCCAAGTAGTCAGCAACAAGGGACATCTCTTGGTCTGTGAAGCTGGCTTTGGTATTTGTCTCAAAAACTTTTCTTGCTACCTGGCTCGTGATGTTGGGCAAGTTGTATCTGATGAAAGAACAAGAAAAACAGTTTGGTTTCAGAAAACTGTACTGTCCAAAAAGTATTGTGGAATGATTAAACAGTGTTCTCCTTAACAGTGGTGTACTTACTTGGCATGAAACCTTTGTAGGTCATTGGATGGGTTGTAGATGGGTTTCCCGGTTGTGGAAATGAAGAATCTCTCATCTTCTTGCATGTCATCAGAGTTTTTAAGAAAAGCTGGTCGAACATGTCGGTAGTACACATCGAACCACTGAAAATATAGACAACATTAATACATGTAAATAGGGGGCACCCGTTTCACTTCTGGATAAAATTGTGCCCAATTTAAACGGCCTCGTACTCTGTCCTAGATTATATGATATGCATATTATTATTACTATTGGATAGAAAACACTCTGAAGTTTCTAAAACTGTTTGAATTATATCTGTGAGTAAAACAGAACTCATTTGGCAGGCAAACTTCCAAACAGGAAGTGAAAGTTCTGAAATGGGTCTCTGTGAAAGGCATTGCCTATTCAATTGTCTTGTATTTATGGATCTGTATGCACTTCATACGCCTTCCACTAGATGTCAACAGGCAGTAGAACGTGGAATGAAGTCTCTAGCCTTTTCTGGGACCGGATGGGACTCGTTGGAGTGAGAGGTCAGCCATATTAGTAGTACTTGGCTACGCACTTCGGTTTGTCGTTTTCTGCAATGCGTTAGGTAGACACGAAGAAATGCTCCGTCTGGGACGTTATTGGATTGATTTCTGAAAAACATCCTAAAGATGGATTCTCAACTGAGTTTGACCAGTTTATTCGACTATTATTATGACTTTTTGAATTTTTCGTTCATGCGTAAAATCTTCATGGACACGTGAGCTCCACTATGCTAGCCAAAGTTGCTAATTCGACAGAAGAAATGGACATTCTAAAACAAAACAACGATTTATTGTGGAACTAGGATTCCTGGCACTGCATTCTGAGGAAAGATCATCAAAGGTAAGGGAATATATATGATGTAATTTCGTATTTTTGTGGACTCTTTGGACTCCAACGTGGCGGAGAATGGCTGAGCGCTGTCTCAGATTATTGCATGCTGTGCTTTGTACTAAAGTTTTTTTTTGTTTTTTTTTATCTAACACAGCGGTTGCATTAAGAACCAGTGTATCTTTAAACATATATGCAACTTGTATTTTTCAGCAAAGTTTATGATGAGTTTTTCTGTTAGATTACGTGGCTGTCTAAAATTTCTCTGGACATTTTGGTGCCATTTGTGACCATGGCTGCAATGTAAAACCCAGATTTGTAGCTATAAATATGCACATTTTCGAACAAAACATAAATGTATTGTATAACATGATGTCATAAGACTGTCATCTGATGAAGTTGTTCAAAGGTTAGTGATTCATTTTATCTCTATTTGTGGGTTTTGTGAAAGCTATCTTTGCGGTGAAAAACTGCCGTTGTGTTTTGGGCTATTGTGGTGAGCTAACATAAATATATGTTGTGTTTTCGCTGTAAAACATTTTAAAAATCGGACATGTTGGCTGGATTCGCAAGATGTTTATCTTTCATTTGCTGTATTGGACTTGTGATTTCATGAAAATATATTATATGATATTCCCTGTGGCGCTAGGCTAGGCTATGCTAGTCAGCGTTTCTGATGAGGAGGATCCCGGATCCGGGAGGGGGTCGGTAGAGGTGTTTAACAGGTTTGTATTAAATCACATTCACAATAACAGATTGTAGTAAATATACTTACTGCATGTTCCTCCTCATCTAACAAAATGGTTGCAACTTGCTGAGTTGCTGTTTCGTGCTTCTTAACACCGACGACAGTCCAATTCTCACCATCTGGCAACTTGCACGCGCTCCTCGAGAGCCATTCGCTCAGCTGCAATTGGAACAGTGACATGTTAATAAAACACATGCCAAAGAAGCAAATACAATTCAACATTATAGCAAATTTATGACATTAGTTAACTTACGGTCAAATGTTTGATCACTCCAGCCCTTTGGAGATGTTTGAGCATGAGCAGAGACTCAAGGTAGTACAGAACATGCAGTTGTTCAGTTTCCAGCAAGGATTCTTCATTCATGGCCTTCCCAATGATACACAGAAATTCGTTCTTCGCCACCCTCAAAATTTCCCAACATTCTTTTGGTGTCTTCGCAACTGACACCATCTGTGTGTATCTGCAGAAAAACAATAATACATACATTATTTTAAGAACGTTGATAATACACACTTATTCAAAAAAAAATACATTTCTGTGAGGATCAATTTGAAATATATACCTTTTCCCAGTAGTTTCCTGAGACACCTGCTTGCTCATGGACTTCGGCAGTTCATTCAAGCATAGGAGGAAATGCTTGCATTGCTCAAACACGGCTCTGTCTGTCTGAATAAGGCGTGTCATGTTGTAGCGAATAAATCTCTTCAAATTCTTCATGTAGTTGGCAATGGTTTGCTTCTTCTGTCCAATGTCTGCAAGCTTGGTAAAAAATGATCTGCTTTTTTCCAAGTTATTAACAAAATCCAGCGATGGTTTGTTTGAGTCCATGTAAAACAAAAACCTTGACACATTTGCAACCTGTACATGAAAATAATATGAATTACATAGTTAGTAACTACTTTAAAATCTATTAATTCTCATTAAAATATGTAAACAGTTAAATTAAAGTCAAATCTCTGTATATACCTCTTGTTTGAAATTGGGAATGTTGTTGTCGTCGCGGAGATATTTCCCAAATCCAGCCAGCAGATCACAATCCAGAGGATGCTTTTGGTATAAACCACTGCTTTGCATCCCCTTTCTCAGTTTGGTGTCCCATACCTGGTTCAATGGTCTGGAAAATATTTGGTATGCAGATTAGAATAAATAAAATACATCCATGTTTGCTTATATACTTATACGTAGTACTTGTTAATGAAAATGATTTCTATTTGTATTTACTTACGGTTGGTACAACGCCGACTGGTCATCTTCCATGTTGACGTCTGATTCTTCATCTATATTTTCATCTGTAGTTGGTGCCAACACTTGAGCCACTTCCACTTGGCTGAAATATCATACAGATTAACAAAAACATTTATATTATTTTACAATCAAACATAATTGGACAACAGTTCAAATGAGTTCCAATAGCATGTAACTTGCACATATATTATTTTATCAGTGCAAAATAGTAGCTTACCCAGTTATTTGTTTGGCTTCTGGCTTGTTCGTAACAAAATGACCCATTTGTTCACGGTTCTTAATCAGAGGTTGGAGTGCGTCCTGTTGTGTCACAATACAGCTGAGTATTCTGTAGTCAATAATCCTGCCGTGCCAAAGATGCTCTATCATGGAGTCGCGGGAATTACGAACTTCCTGATCAATCTTTTGTTTTGATTCTGTCCTCATGCACACTCTGCTGAGATGTATAGATATGTTTTCCTGGTTCTTCATGCAAAATCTGCACACAATAGGGATCCTTCTTTGTTTTCTGTAAGACAGTGAATGCACAATAAGTACATGTAATGAAGGTATTACTTAAAACCTCTCTGGGATATGTGGGACGGTAAAAAAGCTCAAATGTTTACAAAAATGGTCTCAAATTAGAGACCTAGTCACACTGGAAGAGGGCATGTGTGATACATCACTGATCTATGATCACGGATCTATGCACCCTCAAAACTGGCTTGTTTTTACTGTATGTTCAAATCATGGCCTATTTGTCTAAATTGTCTGGGGGTGTTAAAAATCGAAAAAAGCTCAAAACTTTCCCAAAGTGGTCTCAAATAATAGGTCTAGTCACACTGGAACAGAGCATGTGTGAGCTATGACTGTGACCTTCCTATGTTGAGATATATGCAGCCTCAAAACAGGCTTGTTTTTGCTTAATGGTCAAACCATATTTTTTTCTCTAAATTGTCTGGGGGTCTTCAAAAATCAATAAAAAGTACTGTACTGGTGTCTTCTTGCAGGTTTGGATGTCCGTGGCTCTGGTTCCTCCGAGTCTGGTCTTTCTCCTGCCAAAGACAGTGTGTTTTTTAAAATAGAGACCCGAATGAAACCTCCACATGATAAAACGGCCTTGCTACGAGGGTAAATCCTAATCAGATCCCTCAATAGCCTAAGGCCAGTTTTAACAATCTTGGTGTGATTTTAAATCAAATGTTGTGGAGTTTACTGGTAATTACTGATGTTTACATTACTTATTTATTCATTCTGTTTTACAAGTCAGAACACAAAAAACGAAACAGTTCTAGGTTCTAAATATATAACTTTCAAAGTTTTATGATACAGAATGCGACCTACAGTCGCGGCCAAAAGTTTTGAGAATGACACAAATATTAATTTCCACAAAGTTTGCTGCTTCAGTGTCTTTAGATATTTTTGTCAGATGTTACTATGGAATGCTGAAGTATAATTACAAGCATTTCATAAGTGTCAAAGGCTTTTATTGACAATGACATGAAGTTGATGCAAAGAGTCAATATTTGCAGTGTTGACCCTTCTTTTTCAAGACCTCTGCAATCCGCCCTGGCATGCTGTCAATTAACTTATGGGCCACATCCTGACTGAGGGCAGCCCATTCTTGCATAATCAATGCTTGGAGTTTGTCAGAATTTGTGGGTTTTTGTTTGTCCACCCACCTCTTGAGGATTGACCACAAGTTCTCAATGGGATTACGGTCTGGGGAGTTTCCTGGCCATGGACCCAAAATATTGATGTTTTGTTCCCCGAGCCACTTAGTTCCCCGAGCCACTTAGTTATCAATTTTTCCTTACGGCAAGGTGCTCCTTCATGCTGGAAAAGGCATCGTTCGTCACCGAACTGTTCCTGGATGGTTGGGAGAAGTTGCTCTCGGAGGATGTGTTGGTACCATTCTTTATTCATGGCTGTGTTCTTAGGCAACATTGTGAGTGAACCCACACCCTTGGCTAAGAAGCAACCCCACACATGAATGGTCTCAGGATGCTTTACTGTTGGCATGACACAGGACTGATGGTAGCGCTCACCTTGTCTTCTCCGGACAAGCTTTTTTCCGGATGCCCCAAACATTCGGGAAAGGGGATTCATCAGAGAAAATGACGTTACCCCAGTCCTCAGCAGTCCAATCCCTGAATGACTTTAGCTTCCCTCCAGGCCTGAGGGCACACACTTTCTAGTAGGCTTAAATTAAAGACAAGGCAAATAGGAGTGGCAATATCGGCCGCTATTATCCTCAATTTTCCATCCACGTTGTCAGACACCAGTGACATGTCATTGCAGATTTTTTTTGCCCAAAATTTCATTGAAGATGCTCCAAAGATTTTTACTATCATTCTTCATGTCATTTATCTGTTTCATAGTGTAGTTTCTTCTTCTTTTTATTCAGTTTAGTCACATGATTTCTCAATTTGCAATACGTTTGCCAATCAAACATTTTCAAATGTGTCAAGGGCAGCGTCTGGTTGCTCATCATTACACACCACGGAACAACAAATATTATTTACATCAACAACATAGGAATCACTACAAAACATTGTATGACCTCTTATACACAATATTAGGCCCAGCCTTTGGAACTGTGGTTTTCCTAGACATGGTTACTATATTGTGATCACTACATCTGATGGATCTGGATACTGCTTTCAAACAAATTTCTGCAGCATTAGTAAAGATATGATCAAAACATGTTGATGATTTCATTCCTCTACTGTTTGTAACTACCCTGGTAGGTTGATTGATAACCTGAACCAGGTTGTAGGCACTGGTTACAGTTTGAAGCTTTCGCTTGAGTGGGCAGCCAGATCACAGCTTTCCTCCAGTATTAGTTAATTAATTACCAGTGTCTGGAGTTTAGTTTTCCTGTTCTACAGTCTTGTAAAGATAGGGGGGTTGACTGGGACAGGCAATGTAACATCCATAATGTTTTATGGAAGTTTTTGTAAAACAAGCACCTTACATTGGATCATCTTCTAACTTTCTAAAGCTAACTTTCATCAAGGTTTTATATGGTCTATTGGTTTCTCTCTTTTCATTGGCAGAATCCTTTTTCAGTGTTATGATATTCATAACATCCATATCCACCAGTCTATCTTCCTGTCAACTAACAGAACTCTGCTGGTTGTCCTGGTAACAGATACCAGTGCGCAGATCTATTGTATTTGTTCAAACTAAACTACAGCACTTACTTTGATGAGCCAAATCTGATCCTTTCTTCTCTCCTCCTCTCACAGTTCCACTCAGCCCCGTTGTTTTCCTGCAGTCCACCAGCAGCACAGACAACCTCTTCATACCCAGCAATACGGCGCTACCGGGAGAGGCACGACACGGGGACTCCGGGAGGGAGGAAGGGCTAGCGTTGTCCTGGTAACCATAAAGAGGGGACACAGACACATATCATTATGGATGCTGAAGCCACTGTTGTCATGAAATGTTTTACAGAAACACACCCCAGACGGAGCAAGCTGTATGCTAGACCAGACCAAGCTGTACCATCTGGTGTTCTGATCTGGAGAGACTCTTCTCTGTCTCGTCAGCATCAGGATGTTGTTGATGCTCCCCAAAGGATCCACGATAGTCACGTCTCTCTCCTGTGTGAACGAGAACAGCAAACAGACGGTAAACTTAAGACCATCTATTACAATCAAGAGGCATGAATATGTCTAAAATCGCCACTTTCATCATGATTTTGTCAAAATGTTGTTGGTGTTGCAAATGTATAGGGTCAATTCCACAAAATGGGTGCCTTTAACATCCCTTTGATATTTTAAGTATATTTTAAAAGCCTGTTATATTAGATGAGGTGAACTTTAATGTATACCACATGGAGAATGAGAATTCAATACATCGATGTCCCAAAAACATATGTACCAATGGCAGATTGCCCCTTAAACAATTCCTACAGTACTGAACAACATATTCAAGTGCAGAACTGAAGTAGAATGCCCCGTTAAAACAATACATTATTTCAAGAACTTCATAGTGCCCCTGTTTTTAAGACAGTACTCACTGGTTGTAATCTGATCTTCAGCCTCCTCCTTTTTCACTCCCAAAACGTCTTCCTCCTCTTTTATTGAGATAGCCTCCTCTTCCTCTTTTACTCTAAAAGGTTCTTCCTCTTCTTTCACTACATTCTCTTCTTTCAATGTTATGGCATCTTCCTCCTTTTTGATTCTGAAAGCTTCTACCTCCTCCTCTTCCACTTTGACAACCTCTTTCCCATCTTCCTCTTTCACTGTAATATCATCCTCTACTTCTTTCAATGTGATAGCCTCCTCTTCCTCCTTTTTCATCCTGAAAGCTTCTTCCTCTCCTTTCACCAGAGCTTCTTTCTCCGTCGAGCTTAGTGAACTCATGCTCCGGTCGATTAGCCTAGTGCATTATCAATTTACCACATTTGCTAATTTAACAAGCAAATTACGTTTAAATGAACTAGTAGACAAGTAAACAGAATTATATTCAAAACACTAAGAGTAAAATACACAAGATTGGTCTAAAGCGCTTCAATTTTTAGGTTCGCTAGCACACCACCACGTTGGTTAAATCAGAAGCCTTTTGTCGCTGTTGAAGAAGCCTCCTGTCCCGTCCACTAAATTATACGTCACGCAAGCAGCATCACCTGAAAGACTCAAATCGCCACCTGCTGACTGGAGTGGGTAACGCAGATTGGAAAGCCTAAAACCCCAACTCAGCATCTTAACTAACTAACTCATCAATATGTTTTTTAAAAGACAGCTTAACGTCAGATACACCATACAAGGTACATACTATATACTTCAATCATTATAACCATTTTTGTTCACTCTAGAAAACAACATATAGTTAGTTTTACACAGATTCAATAACAATTTAAGGTCAGTAAAGGTTTTCTGTAAAATAATGACAGCATACTGTAGTTCAGATAGAGACTGATCAGCAGGGTGGGCAATATAGTACACAACTGTATCGTCTGCATACAGATGCAGGTAGCAGTTTATTTTGACAAAACAATATTGTTAATGTATACAATATAGTTGTTTATTAGACATTCTGACATATAACACAATGCCAAGGTACTAAAGATTTTATATGCAACATTTGACACACAAAAGTACTCGTTACATTTTGAATGCTAAGCAGGACAGGAATATATTCAAATTCACACACTTATTAAGAGAATATACGTGGTCATTTCCTACTGCCTCTGATCTGGCGGACTCATTAAACACAAATACATCGTTCGAAAACAAGCAAATGGTACCGTCTGCTTTGCTTAATAGAAGGAATTTGAAGTAATTTATACTTTAACTTTTAATAATTAAAATTATGAATAAAATTAGTATATTTAGAACCAAATATTTTAGACTTTTACTCAAGTAGTATTTTACTGGGTGACTTTCAATGAACTTTCTTAAGGTATCTATACATTTACTCTTGAAGTATAACATGTGGATACTTTTTCCAGTCAAAAGTTTGGACACACCTACTCATTCAAGGGATTGTCTTTATTTGGGCGGCGCACAATTGGCCCAACGTCGTCTGGGTTTGGCCGGGGTAATTGTATATATGAATTTCTTCTTAACTAACTTGCCTAGTTAAAGGTTACACACACACACACCACACTGACCAAAAAGTTATTTTGTTGGCATTTACATATGTCCCCATTACCAGTAAAACATAATCAAAACCTATTTCTTTCACTTACTTTCGTGGCGTCATTATGTCATCTACTTTATATAGGTATGCACGTCAGCTTTGATTTAGCACATCGGCGGTAAACTATATATCGGGCTGATGCCGATGTTAGCAAATATTGTCCGATTCCGATATGCTCACCAATATATCGTCCATCCCTACCAAATATCACTTGATTATCAGAGGGGTGTATTATGACATCAGATAGAACTACTCAGACATTCCAAATCAGGCTTCATCCATATCATGAAGGTGGATATTGATCCAACCATTTCAAAAGTAATGACCGGGCTGATGGAAACAGGATATGCTTGTACACTTTTATAAATGCCGACAGACGATTTGTTTGTTTGTTGTAAATCGTGGGATCGTTCTGTGTCAGAAAACATTTATGAGCGAGAAATGGGGGAAGAAACTCCTTTATGCGCAAATATTTATATAATAACCATCACATCTTAGTTAACTTGAAGTCAAGTGATGATATGTTGTGTGGTCCTCCCACTATGACTTGGGAACCCATGTAGTTTATTAGGCTACAGATGAAATAAGTTATGAACTTCACGAGGTGGTGAAACTACATGTGATGAGCTTGATACTCCTTTCCAATACATGTTGATGGTCTTATTCTGGTGACATGATGATCGATGATTGGTTGCCATTTGACAAATAAAATAATATCGCTCTCATCCATAATACTCTCATCATGTAGGTAGCCTACCCGCACTGTACATGTGAGCTGCTGGCTACAGTGCACAGGCCAAGAGCACGTTTGCTATATAACTCAACGTTTCTTTTAAACCATCAGTAGAGTTGAAAATGCGATGGAAACCCATTTAACCTGTATTTTTGATTCAGTACATGGGAATTTAACAGCAAAAGTTATTTGTCACACAAAGCCTTTTATCCGCAAAAAGTCTGTTTGATAGAAACATTTCTGGTGGGAAAATGCGTATATTGTTTAATGCAGATTTTAGAATATTCAAATGAAAATCTATGGCAAGTTGCACGGAAACTTAGCTACAAAGGTGGATATTGATCCAACACCTGCCACTTATTCAAACCAGCCCACTGGGCACAGACATCAGTTCAACATGTAATTTCAATTTACATTATTTTGAGTCGTCAAAAAATGATGTTGTCATGACGTTGCCCGCTTTGGGTACAGAGACCATCCCCCTCTCTCTCTCTCTCCTACACCCAGGCTGCTGTTAGGCAGGTCATAAATTCCTGGAGGAGATTCTTCCTCATGGCCAGACAGCATAGAGAGAGAGTGAGTTTTCATAGGGAGAACAAAGGAACTTCTTCCACCTCACAGAACTTGAGAACTGAACCATATTCATGTTCTGGAGAATGTATAAACGGTCGGTGAACATTGCTGAATGTTACTCTGAACTATCCATCCTAACCATGACAGAGAGAGAGAGGGTGGACAAACTCTCCAACAGAAACAAACTTTCCAACAGAGATCACGACGACACACTGAGCGTAAATATATACAGTGGGGCAAAAAAGTATTTAGTCAGCCACCAATTGTGCAAGTTCTCCCACTTAAAAAGATGAGAGAGGCCTGTAATTTTCATCATAGGTACACTTCAACTATGACAGACAAAATGAGATTTTTTTTTCTCCAGAAAATCACATTGTAGGATTTTTAATGAATTTATTTGCAAATTATGGTGGAAAATAAGTATTTGGTCACCTACAAACAAGCAAGATTTCTGGCTCTCACAGACCTGTAACTTCTTCTTTAAGAGGCTCCTCTGTCCTCCACTCGTTACCTGTATTAATGGCACCTGTTTGAACTTGTTATCAGTATAAAAGACACCTGTCCACAACCTCAAACAGTCACACTCCAAACTCCACTATGGCCAAGACCAAAGAGCTTTTCTGGCTGTCAAAGGACACCAGAAACAAAATTGTAGACCTGCACCAGGCTGGGAAGACTGAATCTGCAATAGGTAAGCAGCTTGGTTTGAAGAAATCAACTGTGGGAGCAATTATTAGGAAATGGAAGACATACAAGACCACTGATAATCTCCCTCGATCTGGGGCTCCACGCAAGATCTCACCCCGTGGGGTCAAAATGATCACAAGAACGGTGAGCAAAAATCCCAGAACCACACGGGGGGACCTAGTGAATGACCTGCAGAGAGCTGGGACCAAAGTAACAAAGCCTACCATCAGTAACACACTACGCCACCAGGGAATCAAATCCTGCAGTGCCAGACGTGTCCCCCTGCTTAAGCCAGTACATGTCCAGGCCCGTCTGAAGTTTGCTAGAGAGCATTTGGATGATCCAGAAGAAGATTGGGAAAATGTCATATGGTCAGATGAAACCAAAATAGAACTTTTTGGTAAAAACTCAACTCGTCGTGTTTGGAGGACAAAGAATGCTGAGTTGCATCCAAAGAACACCATACCTACTGTGAAGCATGGGGGTGGAAACATCATGCTTTGGGGCTGTTTTTCTGCAAAGGGACCAGGACGACTGATCCGTGTAAAGGAAAGAATGAATGGGGCCATGTAACGTGAGATTTTGAGTGAAAACCTCCTTCCATCAGCAAGGGCATTGAAGATGAAACGTGGCTGGGTCTTTCAGCATGACAATGATCCCAAACACACCGCCCGGGCAACGAAGGACTGGCTTCGTAAGAAGCATTTCAAGGTCCTGGAGTGGCCTAGCCAGTCTCCAGATCTCAACCCCATAGAAAATCTTTGGAGGGAGTTGAAAGTCCGTGTTGCCCAGCAACAGCCCCAAAACGAGCAGGCCAGAGGTGGATGAACGCAGTGCCCTTGTTTGGGTGTAGGGCCTGATCAGAGCCTGAATGTACGGAGGTGCCGTTCCCCTCACAGCTCCGTAGGCAAGCACCATGGTCTTGTAGTGGATGCGAGCTTCAACTGGAAGCCAGTGGAGAGAGCGGAGGAGCGGGGTGACGTGAGAGAACTTGGGAAGGTTGAACACCAGACGGGCTGCGGCGTTCTGGATGAGTTGTAGGGGTTTAATGGCACAGGCAGGGAGCCCAGCCAACAGCGAGTTGCAGTAATCCAGACGGGAGATGACAAGTGCCTGGATTAGGACCTGCGCCGCTTCCTGTGTGAGGCAGGGTCGTACTCTGCGAATGTTGTAGAGCATGAACCTACAGGAACGGGCCACCGCCTTGATGTTAGTTGAGAACGACAGGATGTTGTCCAGGATCACGCCAAGGTTCTTAGCGCTCTGGGAGGAGGACACAATGGAGTTGTCAACCGTGATGGCGAGATCATGGAACGGGCAGTCCTTCCCCGGGAGGAAGAGCAGCTCCGTCTTGCCGAGGTTCAGCTTGAGGTGGTGATCCGTCATCCACACTGATATGTCTGCCAGACATGCAGAGATGCGATTCGCCACCTGGTTATCAGAAGGGGGAAAGGAGAAGATTAATTGTGTGTCGTCTGCATAGCAATGATAGGAGAGACCATGTGAGGATATGACAGAGCCAAGTGACTTGGTGTATAGCGAGAATAGGAGAGGGCCTAGAACAGAGCCCTGGGGGACACCAGTGGTGAGAGCACGTGGTGCGGAGACAGATTCTCGTCACGCCACCTGGTAGGAGCGACCTGTCAGGTAGGACGCAATCCAAGCGTGGGCCGCGCCGGAGATGCCCAACTCGGAGAGGGTGGAGAGGAGGATCTGATGGTTCACAGTATCAAAAGCAGCCGATAGGTCTAGAAGGATGAGAGCACAGGAGAGAGAGTTAGCTTTAGCAGTGCGGAGCGCCTCCGTGACACAGAGAAGAGCAGTCTCAGTTGAATGACTAGTCTTGAAACCTGACTGATTTGGATCAAGAAGGTCATTCTGAGAGAGATAGCAGGAGAGCTGGCCAAGGACGGCACGTTCAAGAGTTTTGGAGAGAAAAGAAAGAAGGGATACTGGTCTGTAGTTGTTGACATCGGAGGGATCGAGTGTAGGTTTTTTCAGAAGGGGTGCAACTCTCGCTCTCTTGAAGACGGAAGGGACGTAGCCAGCGGTCAAGGATGAGTTGATGAGCGAGGTGAGGTAAGGGAGAAGGTCTCCGGAAATGGTCTGGAGAAGAGAGGAGGGGATAGGGTCAAGCGGGCAGGTTGTTGGGCGGCCGGCCGTCACAAGACGCGAGATTTCATCTGGAGAGAGAGGGGAGAAAGAGGTCAAAGCACAGGGTAGGGCAGTGTGAGCAGAACCAGCGGTGTCGTTTGACTTAGCAAACGAGGATCGGATGTCGTCGACCTTCTTTTCAAAATGGTTGACGAAGTCATCCGCAGAGAGGGAGGAGGGGGGGAGGGGGAGGAGTATTCAGGAGGGAGGAGAAGGTGGCAAAGAGCTTCCTATGGTTAGAGGCAGATGCTTGGAATTTAGAGTGGTAGAAAGTGGCTTTAGCAGCAGAGACAGAAGAGGAAAATGTAGAGAGGAGGGAGTGAAAGGATGCCAGGTCCGCAGGGAGGCGAGTTCTCCTCCATTTCCGCTCGGCTGCCCGGAGCCGTGTTCTGTGAGCTCGCAATGAGTCGTCGAGCCACGGAGCAGGAGGGGAGGACCGAGCCGGCCTGGAGGATAGGGGACATAGAGAGTCAAAGGATGCAGAAAGGGAGGAGAGGAGGGTTGAGGAGGCAGAATCAGGAGAAGTTTGAGCAGAGGGAAGAGATGATAGGATGGAAGAGGAGAGAGTTGCGGGGGAGAGAGAGCGAAGGTTGGGACGGCGCGATACCATCCGAGTAGGGGCAGAGTGGGAAGTGTTGGATGAGAGCGAGAGGGAAAAGGATACAAGGTAGTGGTCGGAGACTTGGAGGGGAGTTGCAATGAGATTAGTGGAAGAACAGCATCTAGTAAAGATGAGGTCAAGCGTATTGCCTGCCTTGTGAGTAGGGGGGGAAGGTGAGAGGGTGAGGTCAAAAGAGGAGAGGAGTGGAAAGAAGGAGGCAGAGAGGAATGAGTCAAAGGTAGACGTGGGGAGGTTAAAGTCACCCAGAACTGTGAGAGGTGAGCCATCCTCAGGAAAGGAACTTATCAAGGCGTCAAGCTCATTGATGAACTCTCCAAGGGAACCTGGAGGGCGATAAATGATAAGGATGTTAAGCTTGAAAGGGCTGGTAACTGTGACAGCATGGAATTCAAAGGAGGCGATAGACAGATGGGTCAGGGGAGAAAGAGAGAATGTCCACTTGGGAGAGATGAGGATCCCAGTGCCACCACCCCGGTGACCAGAAGCTCTCGGGGTGTGCGAGAACACGTGGGCAGACGAGGAGAGAGCAGTAGGAGTAGCAGTGTTATCTGTGGTAATCCATGTTTCCGTCAGTGCCAGGAAGTCGAGGGACTGGAGGGAAGCATAGGCTGGGATGAACTCTGCCTTGTTGGCCGCAGATCGGCAGTTCCAGAGGCTACCGGAGACCTGGAACTCCACGTGGGTCGTGCGCGCTGGGACCACCAGGTTAGAGTGGCAGCGGCCACGCGGTGTGAAGTGTTTGTATGGTCTGTGCAGAGAGGAGAGAACAGGGATAGATAGACACATAGTTGACAGGCTACAGAAGAGGCTACGCTAATGCAAAGGAGATTGGAATTAGTTTGGAATTAGACTAACGAATTAGACTAACGTGAGGTAAAGAACAATTCATTAATTAGAAGACTAATTGATTAGATATTAAAATATCTGAAAGTTATATTAGGAAAATTATAACTATGTAATCTGAATATTTTCCTTGGTGCCCCAACTTCCTAGTTAATTACAGTTACATTATTAAGTTAGTTTAATCACATAATGATAATTACAGAGATTTTTTTTTTTAAGTATTCAGTTTAATAATGCCAAAGACACAACAATGTTGATGGCATTTTGCAAATCCAAATCAGTTTTCTACATTGATCTAACATCATAAGTATTCGCTCATACTCTGTAAAACTCTATCTAGTGGGAGCAATGGAAAGGCTTCTCCCGTGTGACTTTCGCTCATGCGATTTCATGTTTCCTAACTGGTTAAAACTCTTTCCACACTGGGCGCAATGGTATGGCTTCTCACCTGTGTGTACCCTCTTGTGTCTTTTCAGGGATCCTAATAAGGCAAACATACTTCCACACTGGGAGCAGTGGTAAGGCTTCTCCCCTGTGTGTATTCGCTCATGAGTTTTCAGCTTTCCTACTCCGTAAAACTCTTTTCACAGTGCGAGCAATAGAAAGGCTTCTCCCCTGTGTGTATTCGCTCGTGGAATTTCCTGTTTCCTAACTGGTTAAAACTCTTTCCACAATGGGAGCAGGGGTAAGGCTTCTCCCCTGTATGTATACGCAAATGAGATTTTAGTTTTCCTAACTGGTTAAAACGCTTTCCACACTGGGAGCAGTGGAAGGGCTTCTCCCCTGTGTGTAGTCGCTCATGAGCTTTCAGCTTTCCAAACTCCGTAAAACTCTTTTCACAGTGGAAACAATGGTGTGGCTTCTCTCCTGTGTGTATCCTCCCATGTCTTTTCATGTTTCCTAACTGGTTAAAACTCTTTCCACACTGGGAGCAGTGGTAAGGCTTCTCCCCTGTGTGTATTCGCTCATGATCTTTCAGCCTTCCTAACTGGCTAAACCGCTTTCCACACTGGGAACAATGGTAAGGCTTCTCCCCTGTGTGTATTCGCTCATGAGCTTTCGGGCTTCTTAACTGACTATAACTCTTTCCACACTGGGCGCAATGGTATGGCATCTCTCCTGTGTGTGTCCTCTCATGTCTTTTCAGGCTTCCTAACTTGATAAAACTCTTTCCAATCTGGGAGCAGAGGTGTCGTCTTGCTGGTTTGGAAGTCTCTGGTTCCGCAGAGTTTGGTTTTTCTCCTGCCAAAGACAGTGTTTATTTAAAGAGAGACATGAATGAAACCTCAACATGATAAAACCATCTTGCTATGAGGTTTAATCCAAATCAGATCCCTCAATAACCTGAGGTAAATTTTCAAACATTTCATAATTCAAAACAAATGATGTTGTAGAGCTTCCTCGTAATTACTGATATGTTTACATTACTTATTTAATTAATTCAGTTTTATAAGTCAGAACAAAAAACTAAACAGTTCTAGAACACTGAAGACACAGACGTCACTGGATTCCAATTGAGCAGGTGGTTCTAAATATATAACTTTCATAGCTGTACGATACAGAATGTGACTTTTTCCATACGCACTAAAGCATATTACTCTCAAATTTTGTGCACAAATTTGTTTGCACTCTTGGCATTCTCTCAACCAGCTTCATGGGGTAGTCACCTGGAATGCATTTCAATTAACAGGTGTGCCTTGTTAAAAGTTAATTTGTGGAATTTATTTCCTTCTTAATGCGTTTGAGCCAATCAGTTGTGTTGTGAAAAGGTAGATAGCCCTATTTGGTAAAAGACCAAGTCCATATTATCGCAAGAACAGCTCAAATAAGCAAAGAGAAACGACAGTCCATCATTTCTTTAAGACATGAAGGTCAGTCAATCTGGAAAATTTCAAGAACTTTGTACATTTCTTCAAGTACAGACGGAAAAAAACATCAACCTCTATGATGAAACTGGCTCTCATGAGGACCGCCACAGGAAAGGAAGACCCAGAGTTACCCCTGCTGCAGATAACAATTTCATTATTTTCCAGCCTCAGACATTCCAGCCCAAATAAATGCTTCACAGATTTCAAGTAACAGACATCTCAACATCAACTATTCAGAGGAGACTGCGTGAATCAGGCCTTCATGGTCGAATTGCTGCAAAGAAACCTGCAAAGAAACCACAACTAATGGACACCAATAGGAAGAAGAGACTTGCTTGGGCCAAGAAACATAAGCAACGGACATTCGATTGGTGTTAATCTGTCCTTTGGTCTGATGAGTCCAAATTTGAGATTTTCGGTTCCAACCGCCGTGCCTTTGTGAGACGCAGAGTAGGTGAATGGATGATCTCTGCATGTGTGGTTCTGACCTTGAAACATGGAGAAGGAGGTGTGATGGTGCTTTGCTGGTGGTGACACTGTCTGTGATTTATTTCGAAATTCAAGGAACACATAACTAGAATGGTTACCTTCTTGGCTGTGTAAAGGCTATTTGACCAAGAAATAGACTGATGGAGTGCTGCATCAGATGACCTGGCCTCCACAATCACCCGACCTCAACCCAATTGAGATGGTTTGGGATGAGTTGGACCGCAGAGTGAAGGAAAAGAAGCCAACAAGTGCTCCGCATATGTGGGATCTCCTTCAAGACTGTTGGAAAAAGCATTCCAGGTGAAGCTGGTTGAGAGAATACCAAGAGTCTGCAGAGCTGTATTTGTATTAGTCGGGGACAGCCCTACTGGTAACATATACCAGTGAGCAGATCTATTTTATTTGTTCAAACTAAACTACAGCACTTACTTTGATGAGTCAAATATGATCCTTTCTTCTCTTCTCCTCCTCTCACAGTTCGACTCAGCCCCGTTGTTTTCCTGCAGTCCACCAGCAGCACAGACAACCTCTTTATACCCAGCAGTAAGGTGCTACCGGGAGAGGCACGACACGGGGACTCCGGGAGGGAGGAAGGGCTAGCGTTGTCCTGGTAACCATAAAGAGGGGACACAGACACATATCATTATGGATGCTGATGTCACTGTTGTCACAAAGTGCTTTACAGAAACCCAGCCCAGACCCAGATAGAGCAAGCTGTATGCTAGACCAGACCAAGCTGTACCATGTGGTGTTCTGATCGGGAGAGACTCTTCTCTGCCTCGTCAGCATCAGGATGTTGTTGAGGCTCCCCAGAGGATCCACGATAGTCATGTCTCTCTCCTGTGTGAACGAGAACATCAAACAGATGGTAAACTTATGACCGTCTATTAAAATCACAGAGTCTTACAAGAGGCATTAATATGTAAAAAAAAAGGCCTAAATTGGCCACAATTGATCATGATTTCCTAAAATATTGTTTATGATGCAAATGCAAAAGGGTCCTTCCATGAAATAAGTAGAAACGACGCACCAATATTGAATTTTAAAAGCCTGTTACACTAAATTAAAACACTTTAATATAGGCCGCATGGAGAATTCAATAAATCACATTTAAGTCACAAAAATATATGTACTAATGGCAGATTGCCCCTTAAACAATTCCTACAGTACTGAACATATTCAAGTGTAGAACTGAAGTAGAATGTCCCTTTAAAACCACACATTAGTTCAAGAACTGCGTAGTTTGTGCCCCTGTGTTTTAGACAGTACTCACTGGTGGTAATCAGATCTTCAGTCTCCTCCTCTTTTATTGAGATAGCCTCCTCTTCCTCTTTTACTCCAAAATGTTCTTCCTCTTCTTTCACTACATTCTCTTCTTTCAATGTTATGGCATCTTCCTCCTTTTTGATTCTGAAAGATTCTACCTCCTCCTCTTCCACTCTGACAACCTCGTTCCCATCTTCCTCTTTCACTGTAATATCATCCTCTTTTTCTTTCAATGTGATAGCCTCCTCTTCCTCCTTTATCATCCTGAAAGCTTCTTCCTCTCCTTTCACCAGAGCTTCTTTCTCCGTCGAGCTTAGTGAGCGCATGCTCCGGGCGATTAGCCTAGTGCAATATCAATTTACCACATTAGCTAATTTAACAAGCAAATTACGTTTAAATGAACGAGTAGATAGGTAAACATAATTATGTTCAAAACACGATGAGTAATATACACAAGATTGGTCTAAAGAGCTTCAATGTTTCGGTTTTATGTTTGCTAGCAAACCACCGCGTAGGTTGAATCAGTAGCCTTTTGTCGCTGTTGATGAAGCCTCCAGTTCCGTCCACTAGATTATACGTCACGCAAGAAGCATCACCTGAAAGACTCACATCGCCGCCTGCTGACGGGAGTGGGTAACGTAGATTGGAAAAATATTAATTATTTATTTATTAATTACAATGTTTATTCTGGCAAGCAATGTCATAAGAAGTCATTTAAAAACAACCAGATGTTATGTGTTCTCTTCCTTCTTACAGCCAATACTTCCCTCCAGGGCTGACCTGCCCATTAGGCAGGATTAGGTGACAGATTGAAGAGGGTGGCATATTCCGAGCTAAATTGACCAAGGCTCATCGCTAACAACAAATATTAACACCTCACATAATGCTGCCCAAATACAATGAAAACTTCTCTCACCCAGTGGCATATGGACTATTTAGGTGAGTGTTGGTGTTGCCACATGAAGCAGTGCCCACATTGCAAAAGGCAACATGGACAGATAGGACTCTACCTGTGTAGAGCACATGCCCCTCTGCCCTTCAATCAATCAATCAATCAATCAATCAAATGTATTTATAAAACCCTTCTTACATCAGTTGAGTAAATGAGTAAATGTCAGTTGGCTTTTCATAGTCGATCATTCAGAGTATCTCAACCGCTTCTGCTGTCTCTAGAGAGTTGAAAATAGCAGGTCTGGGACAGGTAGCACGTCCGGTGAACAGGTCAGGGTTCCATAGCCGCAAGCAGAACAGTTGAAACTGGAGCAGCAGCACGACCAGGTGGACTGGGGACAGCAAGGAGTCATCAGGCCAGGTAGTCCTGAGGCATGATCCTAGGGCTCAGGTCCTCTGAGAGAGAGAAAAAGAGAGAGAGAATTAGAGAGAGCATACTTAAATTCACACAGGACACCGGATAAGACAGGAGAAATACTCCAGATTTAACAGACTGACCCCAGCCCCCCGACACATAAACTATTGCAGCATAAATACTGAAGGCTGAGACAGTAGGGGTCAGGAGACACTGTGGCCCCGTCTGACGATACACCCAGACAGGGCCAAACAGGCAGGATATAACTTTGCCAAAGCACAGCCCCCACACCACTTGAGGGATATCTTCAACCACCAACTTACTATCGTGAAACAAGGCAGAGTACAGCCCACGAAGATCTCCCCCACGGCACAACCCAAGGGGGGGCGCCAACCCGGACAGGAAGAACACGTCAGTGACTCAACCCACTCAAGAGGCGCACCCCTTCTAGGGACGGCATGGAAGAGCACCAGTGAGCCAGTGACTCAGCCCCTGTCATAGGGTTTGAGGCAGAGAATCCCAGTGGAGAGAAGGGAACCGGCCAGGCAGAGACAGCAAGGGCGGTTCGTTGCTCCAGGGCCTTTCCGTTCATCTTCACACTCCTGGGCCAGACTACACTCAATAATAGGACATATAGAAGAGATGAGTCTTCAATAAAGACTTAAAGGTTGAGACCGAGTCTGCGTCTCTCACATGGATAGGCAGACCATTCCATAAAAATGGAGCTCTATAGGAGAAAGCCCTGCCTCCAGCTATTTGCTTAGAAATTCTAGAGACAGTAAGGAGGCCTGCGTCTTGTGACCGTAGCGTATGTTTAGTTATGTATGGCAGGACTAAATCGGAAAGATAGGTAGGAGCAAGCCCATGTAATGCTTTGTAGGTTAGCAGTAAAACCTTGAAATCAGCTATAGCCTTAACAGGAAGCCAGTGTAGAGAGGCTAGCACTGGAGAAATATGATCACATTTTTGGGTTCTAGTCAAGATTCTATCAGCCGTGTATAGCAATAACTGAAGTTTATTTAGTGCTTTATCCGGGTAGCCGAGAAAGTAGAGAATTGCAGTAGTCTAACCTAGAAGTGACAAAAGCACGGATACATTTTTCTGCATAATTCTTTGACAGAAAGCAGCATTTAAGGTCTAGGCGCACGAGGACAGATGCAGAGCCTCGGACTGACACCATTAAAAGGTAATTTAGCACCTTTACAAGTGCAGTCTCAGTGCTATGATGGGGTCTAAAACCAGACTGAAGCGCTCCATATACATTGTTTGTCTTCAGGAAGGCAGTGAGTTGCTGAGCAACAGCTTTTAAAAAACATTTCGATATAGGCTGATCGTTTTTATATTTTCTGGGTCAAGGTTGATTTTTTCAGGAGATGCTTTATCACTGCCACTTTAGTGAGTTTGGTACACATCCGGTGGATAGGGAGCCGTTTATTATGTTACACATAGGAGGGCCGAGCACAGGAAGCAGCTCTTTCAGTGGTTTAGTTGGAATAGTGTCCAGTATGCAGCTTGAAGGTTTAGAGGCCATGATTATTTTCATCAATGTGTCAAGAAGAGATAAAGTATTAAAAAAACTTGAGTGTCTCCCTTGATCCTAGGTCCTGGCAGTGTTGTGCAGACTCAGGACAACTGAGTTTTGGAGGAATACGCAGATTTAAAGAGGAGTCCGTAATATGCTTTCTAATGATCATGATCTTTTCCTCAAAGAAGTTCATGAATTTATCACTGCTGAAGTGAAAGCCATCCTCTCTTGAGGAATGCTGCTTTTTAGTCTTTAAGAGCTCATGCCCCTTTGCCCTTCCTGTCTCTAAAGTGCCCTTTTGGGTGGTGCTATAATCTGTATTCATTTTTTCTCATAGTTATTCTGAACCCTCTGCCTGCAGGTCATCGGTAAATTCGCACAAGTGATTTGTAGTTTCCTTCAACTTTCTGAAGAGGAAAAAGCCCTGAAATGCCCCCGTCTGAGTGCATTTGTCTACCACTATGTGTAGTTGTTAGCGATGATGCTAATGACAACCATCTTCTGGTTGATGGAAAAGATTCCCCAAAAACCTTTTCAATTAAATGTTAACTACAAAGTAGTCTATGCCTACCTGGCAGAATGATATCATGATTATTTGCATCAATCCAGTTGTGATTTGTTCAGCAGACTCTGCAATCACATGTGTGCTACAGAGACACCACTAACCAAGCAAGGCTCTTGCTGGTGCCACTAACATTAAAGGGTATCTACACACTATTGTGGAAATTACAAGATTATGTTATAATACTTTTATTGCTGTGTGAACTGAAAGTGGGCCTCTGGGAGATTTAACACTGACAGGGGATTTACGATGTATTTGGGTGATACCGCATTCCAGAGCATGAGTTAATGTTTCTGTACTGGGGTACGAGGGGGAGATGGCTCCAGTATGGGGTTGGGGTACCAGGGGAGATGGTTCCAGTATGGAGTTGGGGTACCAGGGGGAGATGGCTCCAGTATGGATTTGGGGTACCAGGGGGAGATGGCTCCAGTATGGAGTTGGGGGGGCCAGCGGAGATGGCTCCAGTATGGAGTTGGGGTACCAGGGGAGATGGCTCCAGTATGGAGTTGGGGTACCAGGGGGAGATGGCTCCAGTATGGAGTTGGGGTACCAGGGGGAGATGGCTCCAGTATGGAGTTAGGGGGCCAGGGGGAGATGGCTCCAGTATGGAGTTGGGGTACCAGGGGGAGATGGCTCCAGTATGGAGTTGGGGTACCAGGGGAGATGGCTCCCGTATGGAGTTGGGGTACCAGGGGAGATGGTTCCAGTATGGAGTTGGGGTACCAGGGGGAGATGGCTCCAGTATGGAGTTGGGGTACCAGGGGGAGATGGCTCCAGTATGGAGTTGGGGTACCAGGGGGAGATGGCTCCAGTATGGATTTGGGGTACCAGGGGGAGATGGCTCCAGTATGGATTTGGGGTACCAGGGGGAGTTTGATTGTTTTGAAGAAATCTAAAAGTCTCTCCTTTTGATTACAATAATTCCACCACAGAGCTTCGGTCTCTCATCTGTTACTGTAACCTGACAGCTTCAGACACTTCCCTAATTTACTTCAGGTTGTTCCTATGTTCAACTATTTTGTCATTCAAATATTCTTTTCTTGGCCTTCTGTATCATCCTGTTGACATAATTTCTGCATTTCTTATAGTCTATAAATATATCTGCCCTGGATTTCCTAAACTCCAGAAAGCGTTCATTTCTACTCTTAATTGCCTTTAAAATGTTAGCATTTATTCACAGTTCAGCTCTTTGCTAAATTCCAACCTTTTTTACTGGAGCCTGCGTATCTACCACATGTAAAAACAATGATCTAAAATTGCCCCGGGCATTCACCACCTCATTGCTTTTCAATACAGCAGACCAGTCCAATTTGTTCAAACAATTAACAAATAATATCTGCACTATAATTCTTCATAGCCCTCATATTTTGATTGACTTATGACAATTAAATACAGTTTTCTGAACATTCCTACTCCAGAAAATGATGGAATGATCACCGAGCCCATAGTTTACAAGCCCACTGTTTGATATACTGGATCTATCCGACACCAACACAGGGTCAATGATGGTTTGGGTAGAAGGACAGAACCTGCTGGGCTCATTATTCAGCTGGTATGAAGCAGATTACAACCATTCTGAAGAGTTTTAAAAGTAGCAAGGTCCTTTTCCAGCATATCTGTATTCTAATCACCAGTAACAATAACCTCGGATTTACCAAAGTGTGTTCAGTTGGAACAAGTTTCCTCCAACAATTCATAAAACTTGTACTAGTCTGGTGGTCTATAACAGGTTACAACTATAATAGGTTGACATTTTGGCAAATAAAAATGTCCAACCACACAGCTTCAATCTCGTCATGGTTTAAATCTGATCTAATATCTGATCTTACATAAATACAAACTCCCCCTGTCTTGGCGATTGCGGTCTCTTCTAATTAATACATCATTTTAAACTTCAATCTCAGTGGGGTGTTTTTTATCGAACCATCCAACCATGTTTCGGTAAAGCAAAGCACTCCCACCTTACAGTTACTAGAGAGTAGTTTCCTCAATCTTAGGAAGAAGACTTCTAACGTGGAGATGAAGGACGTGTCGTCCTCTCGTGGAAAACACAGTTTCTAGGGTCAAGTTCTCCTCCTCTGTTGGAACTGTCAGGTGAAATGGCTTGTGATGACTCCATGCAGTCCAATAGAAACAATGAAGCTCCATCCAGGATTCGCGTTGGCATTTGAAAGAGATGGTCGTTGCTCCCTTCTGATCCTCTCTGTTGTAGCGAATGGATTAATCGCTAGAAAACGGGCCCTGATGAACATCTCCAGACAGCAACAGGCTGGGGCTGATGAACATCTCCAGACAGCAACAGGCTGGGGCCCTGATGAACATCTCCAGACAGCAACAGACTGGGGCCCTGATGAACATCTCCAGACAGCAACAGACTGGGGCCCTGATGAACATCTCCAGACAGCAACAGACTGGGGCCCTGATGAACATCTCCAGACAGCAACAGACTGGGGCCCTGATGAGCATCTCCAGACAGCAACAGACTGGGGCCCTGATGAGCATCTCCAGACAGCAACAGGCTGGGGCCCTGATGAACATCTCCAGACAGCAACAGACTGGGGCCCTGATGAACATCTCCAGACAGCAACAGACTGGGGCCCTGATGAACATCTCCAGACAGCAACAGGCTAGGGACCTGATGAACATCTCCAGACAGCAACAGACTGGGGCCCTGATGAACATCTCCAGACAGCAACAGACTGATGAACATCTCCAGACAGCAACAGACTGGGGCCCTAATGAACATCTCCAGACAGCAACAGACTGGGGCCCTGATGAACATCTCCAGACAACAACAGACTGGGGCTGATGAACATCTCCAGACAACAACAGACTGGGGCCCTGATGAACATCTCCAGACAACAACAGACTGGGGCCCTGATGAACATCTCCAGACAGCAACAGACTGATGAACATCTCCAGACAACAACAGGCTGGGGCCCCGATGAACATCTCCAGACAACAACAGACTGGGGCCCTGATTAACATCTCCAGACAGCAACAGGCTGGGGCCCTGATGAACATCTCCAGACAGTAACAGGCTGGGGTCCTGATGAACATCTCCAGACAGCAACAGGCTGGGGCACTGATGAACATCTCCAGACAGCAACAGGCTGATGAACATCTCCAGACAGCAACAGGCTGGGGCCCTGATGAACATCTCCAGACAGCAACAGGCTGGGGTCCTGATGAACATCTCCAGACAGCAACAGACTGGGGCCCTGATGAACATCTCCAGACAGCAACAGACTGGGGCCCTGATGAACATCTCCAGACAGCAACAGGCTGGGGCCCTGATGAACATCTCCAGACAGCAACAGACTGGGGCCCTGATGAACATCTCCAGACAGTAACAGGCTGGGGTCCTGATGAACATCTCCAGACAGCAACAGGCATATTTAACTGCCTTTGAACGGGGTAGTAGGTGCCAGGCGCACCGTTTTTTTGACAAGAACTGCAACACTGCTGGGTTTTCCAGCTCAACAGTTTCCCATGTGTACCAAGAATGGTCCATCAACCAAACAGTGGCGGTCAGTGCCGTTTAAGATGAGGGAGGACCATTTTGTTTTTCATGAGCATGGCCTTATTTCTACTATAGCATATTAGATGACTGTCATTCATATTCCATTCACCCTGTTCAATGTAACAGCGATAGGTTTAGGCTACTACATGATACTAACATTTTCCCTACCCATCATGAGATTCAGGTACAGTTGAAGTCGGAAGTTTACATACACTTAGGTTGGAGTCATTAAAACTTGTTTTTCAATCACTCCACAAACTTCTTGTTAACAAACTATAGTTTTGGCAAGTCGGTTAGGACATCTACTTTGTGCATGACACAAGTAATTTTACCAACAATTGTTTACAGACAGATTATTTCACTTATAATTCACTCTATCATAATTCCAGTGGGTCAGAAGTTACATACACTAAGTTGACTGTGCCTTTAAACAGCTTGGAAAATTACAGAAAATGATGTCATGGCTTTAGAAGCTTCTGATAGGCTAATTGACATAATTTGAGTCAGTTGGAGGTGTGGATGTATTTCAAGGCCTATCTTCAAACTCAGTGCCTCTTTGCTTGACATCATTGGAGTGGCCATCACAAAGTCCTGGCCAGAACTGAAAAAGCGTGTGCAAGCGAGGAGGCCTACAAACCTGACTCAGTTACACCAGCTCTCTCAGGAGTAATGGGCCAAAATTCACCCAACTTATTGTAGGAAGCTTGTGGAAGGCTACCCGAAACGTTTGACCCAAGTTAAACAATTTTAAAGGCAATGCTACCAAATACTAATTGAGTGTATGTAAACTTCTGACCCACTAGGAATGTGATGAAAGAAATAAAAGCATAAATAAATCATTCTCTCTACTATTATTCTGACATTTCACATTCTTAAAATAAAGTGGTGATCCTAACTGACCTAAGACAGGGAATTTTTACTGGGATTAAATGTCAGTAATTGCGAAAAACTGAGTTTAAATGTATTTGGCTAAGGTGTATGTAAACTTTCGACTTCAACTGTATGTTTATTGCGGTTTTGTTCCGTTTAAGAAACATTTGTCAACAGAATCGGCGGAATGAATACACCCCTGATAACAGCCACGTTGTATTCCTTCTCTCCTCCTCTCACCTTTTCCCTTTGCTTCTGGACTTCAATGCACAACACATCAGCTGTATGTGACCAGGAGAAAAAACCTTTCCAAGTCAAACCATACCATAACTGCTACACACAGCCTACATCCTTGTCACCATATTAGCTAAAGTAATGTCATAGTCAACATAGCTAATAGAACTAACGCGTTAGTAAACCTGCTACAATCATGCAGTAACATTACAGTGTACAGTCAGTAAGCAGTTTAGCACTTACATTGGCGGGTCCCAGTGGCAATAAATTAGTAAAACCAAAAGCTTGCCTTGACTTGGAAGAGTTCCAGTGTTGTGTTGGATAGTCATAGCCAGCTAGCTAACATAGCACTCCTCTGTTTGAGCTGGGTGTTTGAGTAGGCTAAACTAGCTAGCTGCATTTGCTTAAATTGAAAGTGGAAAATAAATGATCAAATCTCTCTCTCTCTCTCTCTTCTCCTTCATTTTGGAATAAATGAATTTGTTCAAAACTGTTCAACTATTGTCTTTTTCTCTCTTTTAGTCAACTACTCACCACATGTTATACACTGCAGTGCTAGCTAGCTGTAGCTTATGCTTTCAGTACTAGATTCATTCTCTGATACTTTTATTGGTTGGACAACATGTCAGTTATTGCTGCAAGAGCTCTGATAGGTTGGAGGACGTCCTCCGGAAGTTGTCATAATTACTGTGTAAGTCTATGGAAGGGCTTGAGAACCACGAGCCTGCTAGGTTTTGTATTGAAGTCAATGCACCCAGAGGAGGACGCAAAATAGTATGTTTTAATCAATTATTTGGTGACGTGATTATATTTAGTATAGTTTTATCTAAAATGGATAACTTTTGAAATGTTTTACCATTTTTATTTTTCTGAAAATCACTCAGGAGGATGGGGTTCCCCTTCCTCCTCTGAGGAGCCTCCACTGCACCCAAAGAACCTCCAGCCAATTTGACACAATTGTGGGAAGCACTGGCGTCAACATGGGCCAGCATCCCTGTGGAACGCTTTTCGACACCTTGTAGAGTCCCCGACGAATTGAGGCTGTTCTGAGGGGAAAAGGGGAGGGTCCAACTCCATATTAGGAAGTTGTTCCAAATGTTTGGTATAATCAGTGGATATATCTGCCATTTAGCAGACACTTTTAACCAAAGGGATTTTCAGTAATGTGTGCAAACACTTTGCATATGGGTAGTCCCAGGAATCAAACCCACTACCCTGGTTTTACAAGCACTATACTCTACCAACTGAGCTACAGGACCACAAGGAATGATCAAGGAAGGATGGAGATAAACACACACACACACACACACACACACACACACACACACACACACACACACACACACACACACACCACACACACGCACACTGTGGGGATGTTTTTCAGGGGCAGGGACTGGGAGACTAGTCAGGATTGAGGGAAAGATGAACAGAGCAAATGTATTTTTATTTCTAATCCCAGCACTCGTCCCTGCAGGAGGCCTTTTGCCTTTGGTAGGCCGTCATTGTAAATAAGAATTTGTTCTTAACTGACTTGCTTAAATAAAGGTTAAATAATAAATTAAATAAACATTAAATACAGAGAGATCTTTGATGAAAACCAGGGCGCTCAGGACCTCAGACTGGGACAAAAGTTCACCTTCCAACAGGACAATGACCCTAAGCACACAGCCAAGACAATGCAGAAGTGGCTTCGGGACAAGTCTCTGAATGTCCTTGAGTGGCCCAGCCAGTGCCCGGATTTGAAACTGATCAAACATCTCTGGAGAGACCTGAAAATAGCTGTGCAGCGACGCTCCCCATCCTGCCTGACAGAGCTTGAGAGGATATGCAGAGAAGAATGGGAGAAACTCCCCAAATACAGAAGTGCCAAGCTTGTAGCGACATACCCAAGAAGATTCGAGGCTGTAACGGCTGCCAAAGATGCTTCAACAAAGTACTGAGTAAAGGGTCTGAATACTTATGTAAATGTTATATTTCAGTTAATTATAAAATACATTTGCAAAAATGTATAAAAACCTGTCTTTGCTTCGTCATTGTGTGTAGATTGATACATATGAAAGGAGCAAAGCCCAGGTAAAAAGTTAAAACCCACCTCAATCTTCTGATAACCGAACACTGGGTTTTATTTTTCTGAGGGACAATTACACAAATGTTTATGCAAAAGACACACCAGAATGACTGTCCAAGAATTGTTGAGTGTTCCTAGGGGGTCTGTTCTCAGTCCTGACTTAAATCTGCTGACGAATCTGAGACAAATCAGGTTTAAATATCACTGTCCATCAATTAGCCATTTTGACAACAAAAAAAATGTTTACACAAATATTAGCATCATAGCTCTTATTGCAGGACTCTTATTTGGGAAATCATCTCCCCAGTCAACCTATTGTGTGTTGAACATTCATATTGGACTGTAGCAGCTAGCTAACTGGCTACTGATCAACCTATTGTGTGTTGAACATTCATATTGGACTGTAGCAGCTAGCTAACTGGCTACTGATCAACCTATTGTGTGTATTGAATATTCATATTGGACTGTAGCAGCTAGCTAACTGGCTACCGATCAACCTATTGTGTGTTGAATATTCATATTGGACTGTAGCAGCTAGCTAACTGGCTACCGATCAACCTATTGTGTGTATTGAACATTCATATTGGACTGTAGCAGCTAGCTAACTGACTACTGATCAACCTATTGTGTGGATTAAACATTCATATTGGACTGTCGCAGCTAGCTAACTGGCTACCGATCAACCTATTGTGTGTATTGAACATTCATATTGGACTGTAGCAGCTAGCTATCTGGCTACCGATCAACCTATTGTGAGTATTGAACATTCATATTGGACTGAAGCAGCACAGCTAACTGACTACTGATCAACCTATTGTGTGTATTGAACATTCATATTGAACAGCTTTACCTGTAGAGTAGCACCACCACCCATCAGCCCAATCTCTTCTTGACGTCAAAGCTGCAGGGTATTGTTGGTATAGTTTTTGATGAATAATAATTCAAATTGTGAAAATAGAAGTGTACAATTTATATATATATTTAATCAACTTTAAGATACTGTTTGCCTCTATGCAGATGTAGAAGCTGAATAGGAAAATACATTATCAATAAATAGTTGATTGTTCTTTTTTCACATCATACTAAGAATACTGAGCCACAATCTGTAAATGTGACCATACTATTCCTTTAAAGCCCCTCTGTCAGATATAAATCATCAGAGTGGGAAACCAACTGACATGGAAACAATGGAGCAAATGGATCACTATCAGAGTGTATTATGACATCATATAGAACTACTCAGACATTCCAAATATCACTTGACTATCAGAGGGGTGTATTATGACATCATATAGAACTACTCAGACATTCTAAATATCACTTGATTATTAGAGGGGTGTATTATGACATCATATAGAACTACTCAGACATTCTAAATATCACTTGATTATCAGAGGGGTGTATTATGACATCATATAGAACTACTCAGACATTCCAAATCAGGCTTCATCCATATCATGAAGGTGGACATTGATCCAACCATTTCAAAAGTAATGACCGGGATGACGGAAACAGGATATGCCTGTACACTTTTATTAATGCAGATAGACAATTTGTTAGTTTGTTTGACATGGTGGGGTCTTTTTGTGTCAGTAAAAATGTATGAGCAAGAAATGGCGGTGGAAACTCATTCATCCACAAATATTTATATACTAACCATCACATCTTATTTAACTTGGAGTCACGTGATGATATGTTGTGTGGTCCTCCCTCTACGACTTGGGAAACCATGCAGGTTATTAGGCTACAGACAAAATAAGTTATGAACTTCACAGGGTGGTGAAACTGCATGTGATGAGCTTGATGCTCCTTTCCAATACATGTTGATGGTCTTATTCTGGTGACATGATGATTGATGCTTGGCTGCCATTTGACAAATAAAATAATATCTCTCTCATCCATATTAATCTCATCATGTAGGTAGCCTACCATCACTGTATATGTGAGCTGCAGGCTACAGTGCACGGGACAAGAGCACGTTTTCTATTTTACACAAGTTTTTTAAAACCATCAGGAGAGTTGAAAATGTGATGGAAACCAATTTAACTTGTATTTTTCATTCGGTACATTGGAATTTAACAGCAAACGTTTTTCTTCTTGTGCACTACGTCATAACGCAAAGCCTTTTATCCGCAATAAGTCTGCTTGATGCAAACATTTCTGATGAGAAAATGTGTATATTGTTTTATGCAGATTTGAGAATATTCACATGGAAATCTGGCGCAAATTGCATGGAAAAATCCAACACCTGCCACGTATTCAAACCAGCCCACTGGGCACAGACGTCAGTTCAACATCTAGTTTCTATTTACATTTCTTTGATTCGTCAACTAAAGTGAATTCAACATTAAATCAACACAAAATGTCACCTGTCATTGGATTTAGGTTGCCAGTTCGTGAAAAATTAAAAATACCTGATGTTCATGGCTTTTTACAAATCCAATCAGTTTCCCACATTGATCAAACATCATCACATGGATTTGTTTTGTTGAAATGACATGGAAACAAAGATTATTCAACCAGTGGGAGACTTGTAAATGACCCCAGGAAAGGAAAACAAAGAACTCTTCATTGAGACAATGATAAACAGCAATCCGTGGGAGAGGTGTGGTGGATATTATAAAATAAGGATCTGCTGGAGTCCAAGTCAAACCAAGATTCTTTATTTCTGAGCTCAGAGAGAATAAGAGTTACACAGCGCAGTGTAGACAGTCTGAATTGCTGAAGCATTGGGTGATGAGCACATATCTTTATAGTTTCCTGTTCCTGGGAGGGATATTATTCATACAAGGATGCAGGTGCAGCTGGTTTGCAACGCAGGATGATACTCCCAGGAACAGGAGATTATAATAGGTCAGTTTCACAAGGTTAGTCTGTGGTGGTTAATGTCTGTGTTACCAAATGAGGAGAGACAAACTTCACACACCAACCAGAGTTATACTTAAACTACATCTTTAATAATAAGATCTTTGCAATGACTTTCAACAATTCACTATTTCTAAAGAACCGTGGAGAGTGGCAACACAATGGCTACTGAGATCTTTTATAGCAAAGATCCACCCCCTAGTCGACATAACAAACCACAGATATTAGGAACAGTTTACAAAGTGAGACTTTATAATGAGAAAGGAGTATCCCGTAGCCAGATAGCATTCGCTATAATTTATCATTCAGTTTGGTCCCTAAGACGAGGTTCTAATCTCGTTCCTGGTACTTCATAGCACAAAACACCAACTCATCCAATGGCATAACTCAATTGTCAACTCTATCAATTGTCAACTCTAGATACTCCCATCTCAAGTAAAACCCCTTCTTGACCCCACTCCTGGACAAGCTCACTTGGTTCCCCATTAATCACACCATCCCTTCGCATAGTTTAACAGATACATTCACATATGAAGACAATGTTCCCTCCTGTCCTCTTCCCTTCCTGATATTCTGCATAGCACCAGGGACATGTGAAAGACAAGCCTGACCTCTCCCCTCTCTGGGACCCAGGTGACTGAGCCCCAGCTGAGGGAAGAAGTGCAACTGCCAGAGTCCCAAGGGATACATTCTAATAACAAGTATATCACATCAGCATATTATGCAGATAAGACATCTTTTATCTATGTTACCCAACTAATTCTGATTCATCCACCACAAGTCACATACTCAGATATGTGGACACATACAATTAACATTTTGCATTACAGTCTGTGAACATTTTCATTTCATTAAATCATCAGTGGGCCAACATTGTAAATGTAAACAACGGAACAAATGCATCACATCCAAATATCACTTGATTATCTGTAGTGCTGGAGGAAGACACCCAGATAAACACACACAGAGTTTAAAAAAGGACAATTTAAACACATGGAATCGGATCTACTCAATATTCAATTCATGTTTTCTAATAATCGCATAAAAATTGACCATTTAAAACAGAAGGAATCTGACCTACTCTATATTCAAACCGACAAACTCCATATTCAATTCGTGTTTTCTAATAAAAACATACAAATATATGTTTTAGTATACTTTGTACAATTCAATTTCATATGGTAAAAACAGGTAATCATTATCAGTCAACAATATAAGACAATGGGAGCACTGTGTATGTTCTCTGATGAATTTTAAGTCAATGTGACGTGAAATATCAATATACACGCTAAGAGAAGTAATTTCTCTCTCCTGTGTGTATTCTCTAATGACCTTTAAGTGACTGTGATGAGTAATATGTTTTCCCACAGTCTGAGCTTTTATAAGCCTTCTCCTCTGTGTACTGTCTCATTTGTTCTTTCAGTCATGCAAAACCTTTCCACACTGGGAGCAGTGGTAAGGATTCTCCCGTGTGTGTTCTCTCATGTCGTTGTAGGTCCCTTAACTGGTTGAAACACTTTCCACATTGGGAGCAGTGCTAAGGCTTCTACCCAATGTGTATTCTCTCATGTTCTTTCAGGTAGGCTTTCTGGTTAAAACGCTTTCCACACTGTGAGCATTGGTAAGGTTTCTCCCCTGTGTGTATTCTCTCATGTCGTTTTAGGTCCCCTAACTGGTTAAAACACTTGCCACACTGGGAGCAGTGATAAGGCTTCTCCCCAATGTGTATTCTCTCATGTATTTTCAGGTAGCTTTTCTGGTTAAAACTCTTTCCACACTGTGAGCATTGGTAAGGTTTCTCCCCTGTGTGTATTCTCTCATGTCGTTTTAGTTCCCCTACCTGGTTAAAACACTTTCCACACTGGGAGCAGTGATACGGCTTCTCCCCTGTGTGTATTCTCTCATGTCGTTTTAGGTCCCCTAACTGGCAAAAACACTTTCCACACTGGAAGCAGTGAAAAGGCTTCTCCCTTGAGTGTATTTTCTCGTGTTGGTTCAGGTGTCCTTTCCTTTTGAAACTCTTTCCACACTGGGAGCAATGGTAAGGCTTCTCCCCAGTGTGTATTCTCTCATGTTGTTTAAGCTCCCATAACTGGTTAAAACACTTTCCACACTGGGAGCAGTGATACGGCTTCTCCCCTGTGTGTATTCTCTCATGTCGTTTTAGGTTCCCTAACTGGCAAAAACAATTTCCACACCGGGAGCAGTGAAAAGGCTTCTCCCTTGTGTGTATTTTCTCGTGTTGGTTCAGGTGTCCTTTCATTTTGAAACTCTTTCCACACTGGGAGCAATGGTAAGGCTTCTCCCCAGTGTGTATTCTCTCATGTTGTTTAAGCTCCCATAAGAAGTAACAACCCTTTCCACACTGGGAGCAGTGGTACGGCTTCTCCCCTGTGTGTCTTCTCTCATGTCGTTTCAGGTCCCCAAACTGGTTAAAACACTTTCCACAGTGGGAACACTGTCTTGCTGGTTTGGACCTCCCTGGCTCTGGTTCCTCTGAGTCTGGTCTTTCTCCTGCCAAAGACAGTGTTTAAAGAAAATAGAGACCTGAATGAAACCTCCACATGATAAAACGGCCTTGCTTCGAGGGTAAATCCTAATCAGATCCCTCAATAACCTGAGGCCAGTTTTAACAATCTTGGTGTGATTTTAAAACAAATGTTGTAGAGCTTCCTGGTAATTACTGATAATATGTTTACATTACTTATTTTATTCATTCTGTTTTACAAGTCAGAACACAAAAAACTAAAAAGTTCTAGGACACTGAAGACACAGACGTCGCTAGATTCCAATTGAGCAGGTGGTTCTAAATATATAACTTCCATAGCTGTATGATACAGAATGTGAACTACACACTTCCTTAAACATAAAATAAGTAAATAAGTAATTTTAAGTGGAAGTCCAAAACTTGTTTTTACGTCGAAGACACAAAGCACATCAGTAACATCTCCCCGTTGTGGAAAGGGTTCGACACCTGCTGTTTAAATGGACCAATATCTTATTTATACGTTCACAGATTTTCAACATTTTGAAACATGTCATATTTTGGGTAAAGTAAAAAAATAAGGTGAAATATTTGGGTAAATGTTCCTAAAACTGATAGTTACGACAATGAACAAAAATATAAACACAAGTGTTGGATGTTTCATGAGCTGAAAAAAAAAAGATTGCAGAATTTTTAACATCCCAGTTAGTGAACATTTATTCTTTGCCAAGATAATCAATCCACCTGACAGGTGTGGCATATCAAGAAGCTGATTGAACAGCTTGATTATTAAACACAGGTGCACCTTGTTAATAAATAAAAGGCCACTCTAAAATGTGCAGTTTTGTCACACAACAATGCCACAGATGTCTCAGAGGGAGCGTGCAATTGGCATGCTGACTGCAGGAATGTCCACTGGAGCTGTTGCCAGGGAATTCAATGTACAGTACCAGTCAAAAGTTTGAACTCACCTACTCATTCAAGCGTTTTTCTTAATTTTTTACTATTTTCTACATTGTAGAATAATAGTGAAGACATCAAAACTATTAAAAAACACAAACGGAAACATGTAGTAACCACAAGTGTTAAACAAATCAAAATATATATTAGATTCTTCAAAGCAGCCACACTTTGCATTGATGACAGCTTTGCACACTCTTGGCATTCTCTCAACCAGCTTCACCTGGAATGCTTTTCCAACAACAGACTTGTAGGAGTTCCCAAATATGCTGAGAACTTGTTGGCTGCTTTCCCTTCACTCTGCGATCCAACTCATCCTAAACCATCTCAATTTGGTTGAGGTCGGGGGATTGAGTAGGCCAGGTCATCTGATGCAGCACTCCATCACTCTCCTTCTTGGTCAAATAGCTCTTACACAGCCTGGAGGTGTGTTGGTCATTGTCCTGTTGAAAAACTAATGATAGTGGGACTAAGCCCAAACCAGATGGGATGGCATATCGCTGCAGAATGCTGTGGTAGTCATGCTGGTTAAGTGTGACTTGAATTCTAAATAAATCACTGACATTGTCAACAGCAAAGCACCCGCACACCATCACATCTCCTCCTCCATGCTTCACGGTGGGAACCACACATGCGGAGATCATCCGTTCACCTCCCTCACATCTCACAAAGACATGACGCTCGGAACCAAAATTGTCAAATTTGGACTCATCAGACCCAAGGACAGATATCCACCGGTCTAATGTCCATGGCTCGTGTTTCTTGGCCCAAGCAAGTCTCTTCTTCTTATTGGTGTCCTTTAGTAGTGGTTTCTTTGCAGCAATTCGACCATGAAGGCCTGATTCACGCAGTCTCCTCTGAACTGATGATGTTGAGATGTGTCTGTTGCTTGAACTCTGTGAAGCGTTTATTTGGGCTGCAATTTCTAAGGCTGGTAACTCTAATGAACTTATGCATCAGAAGTAACTCTGGGTCTCCCATTCCTGTGGTGGTCCTTAAAGTAATGATGGACTGTTGTTTCTCTTTGCTTATTTGAGCTGTTCTTGACATAATATGGACTTCGTCTTTTACCCAATAGGGCTATCTTCTGTATACCACCCCTACCTTGTCACAACACAACTGATTGGCTCAAACACATTAAAACCTGTTATGGCTAGGGGTTCCGCTAGCGGAACGTTTCGACAACATCCGGTGAAAGTGCAGAGCATGAAATATATATATTTTTATAGGAAATATTTAACTTTCATGCATTCACAAGTGCAATACACCAAATTCAATTTTAACTTCTTGTTAATCTAGCCACCGTGTCAGATTTCAAAAAGGCTTTACGGCAAAAGCAAACCATACGATTATCTGAGGACAGCACCCCATCAAACAAACACATGACAATCATATTTCAACCAGCCAGGCGCGACACAAAACTCAGAAATAACGATATAATTTGTGCCTTATCTTTGACGAGCTTCTTCGAGGCACTCCAATATGTCCCATAAACATCACAAATGGTCCTTTTGTTCAATTAATTCCGTCGTTATATCTCCAAAATCTCCATTTATTTGGAGCATTTGATTCAGAAAAACACCGGTTCCAACTCGCCCAGCATGACTACAAAATATCTAATAAGTTACCTGTAAACTCTGTCCAAACATTTCAAACAACTTTCCTAATCCAACTTTAGGTATTTTAAAAGGTAAATAATCGCTAAAATTTAAGATGGGATAAACTGTGTTCAAAACCGGATAAAAACAACGTGAAGTGCGTGACCTGGAGCGCGCATCAAAACATTAGAGAGCACAAGGCTGGACCCTCGTTCTGAATAGCCGTACCTCTTCATTTCTATAAAGAAAAACATGAACCAATTTCTAAAGACTGTTGACATCTAGTGGAAGCAATAGGAACTGCAACCAAGTGCCACAGAAATCTATGTTCCCATAGAAAAACAATTGAAAACAGAGTCACCTCAACAACAAAATAATCCTCCTGGATGGTTTGTCCTCTGGGTTTTGCCTGCCAAATAAGTTATGCTATACTAACAGACATTATTTTAACAGTTTTAGAAACGTTATAGTGTTTTCTGTCCAAATCTACCAATTATATGCATATCCTAGCTTCTGGGCCTGAGTAGCAGGCAGTTTACTTTGGGCCGCTTTTCATCCAGACGTGAAAATACTGCCCCCTATCCCAATTAAGGAAAGAAATTCCACAACTTAACTTCTAAAAAGGCACATGTTAATTGAAATGCATTCCAGGTGGCTACCTCATGATGCTACAGTCCTCCTCTAAGACTCCATAATGTTTCATCATCAGATGCTACAGTCCTCCTTCAAGACTCCATAATGTTTCATCATTAGCTGCTACAGTCCTCCTTTAAGACTCCATAATGTTTCATCATTAGATGCTACAGTCCTCCTTTAAGACTCCATAATGTTTCATCATTAGATGCTACAGTCCTCCTTTAAGACTCCATCATGTTTCATGTCCATAATGTTTCATGTCTGGAAGTGCTACTCTATCTATTCTACTCTTATCCTTTCGGTTTTTATAATATTTAATAATATTAATAATGTTATAATAGGTAATAACTAACTTTAATAACTAGGGTTAATACCTGCCTGGCTCCCCAACAAAAATTTTATCTTTACCCCCCTCTAACAATACCGCTACAGAATTAGCATAGTAGGCCATGTAACTTAAGGTCATCTGAAATATTTAGGACTAACTAACTATTCCTTGCCACCCATTCTGAAACTCACTGCAGCTCTTTGTTAAGTGTTGCTGTCATTTCAGTTGCCGTGATAGCTGACGTGTACAGTGTTGAGTCATCCGCATACATAGACACACTGGCTTTACTCAAATGTCGTTGGCATGTCGTTGGTAAAGATTGAAACAAGTAGGTGCCAAACAGCTGCCCTGGGGAATTCCTGATTCTACCTTGATTTTGTTGTACAGGCTTCCATTAAAGAACACTCTCTGTGTTCTGGTAGACAGGTAGCTCTGGGGCGGCAGGTAGCCTAGTGGTTAGAGCGTTAGGCCAGTAACCAAAAGGTTGCTGGATCGAATCCCCGAGCTGACAAGGTAAAACTCTGTTGTTCTGCCCCTGAACAAGGCGGTTAACCCACTGTACCTAGGCTCTTAACTGACTTGCCTAGTTAAATAAAGGTAAAATAGAAATTAAACACCGGTGACGTGTCATTGCTGATTTTTTTAAACCAAAATTTAATTGAAGATGCTCCAAAGATTTTTACAATCATTCTTTATGTCATTTATCTTTGTTTAAAAAAAAGTATATTATTTACATCAACAACATAGGAATCACTACAAAACGTATTGTATGACCTCTTTTACACAATATTAGGCCCAGCCTTTGGAACTGTGGTTTTCCTAGACATGGCTACTATATTGTGATCACTACATCTGATGGATCTGGATACTGCTTTAAAACACATTTCTGCAGCATTAGTAAAGATATGATCAAAACATGTTGATGATTTCATTCCTCTACTGTTTGTAACTACCCTGGTAGGTTGATTGATAACCTGAACAAGGTTGACGGCACTGGTTACAGTTTGAAGTTTTCTCATGAGTGGGCCCTGATCACACCTTTCCTCCAGTATTAGTTCATTAATTACCAGTGTCTGGAGTTTATTTTGCCTGTTCTACAGTCTTGTAAAGATAGGGGGGTTGACTGGGACAGGCAATGTAACATCCATGTTTTAAGGAAAAGTTTTTGTAAAACAAGCACCTTACATTGGATCATCTTTTAACTTTCTCTCTAAAGCTAACTTTCATCAAGGTCTTATATGGTCTATTGGTTTCTCTCTTTTCATTGGCAGAATCCTTTTTCAGTGTTATGATATTCATAACATCCATATCCACCAGTCTATCTTCCTGTCAACTAACAGAACTCTGCTGGTTGTCCTGGTAACAGATACCAGTCTATCTTCCTGTCAACAAACAGAACTCTGCTGGTTGTCCTGGTAACAGATACCAGTGGGCAGATCTATTGTATTTGTTCAAACTAAACTACAGCACTTACTTTGATGAGTCAAATCTGATCCTTTCTTCTCTTCTCCTCCTCTCACAGTTCCACTCAGCCCCGTTGTTTTCCTGCAGTCCACCAGCAGCACAGACAACCTCTTCATACCCAGCAGTAAGGTGCTACCGGGAGAGGCATGACATGGGGACTCCGGGAGGGAGGAAGGGCTAGCGTTGTCCTGGTAACCATAAAGAGGGGACACAGACACATATCATTATGGATGCTGATGTCACTGTTGTCATAAAGTGCCTTACAGAAACCCAGATCCCGATAGAGCAAGCTGTATGCTAGACCAGACCAAGCTGTACCATCTGGTGGTCTGATCTGGAGAGACTCTTCTCTGCCTCGTCAGCATCAGGATGTTGTTGAGGCTCCCCAGAGGATCCACGAAAGTCATGTCTCTCTCCTGTGTGAACGAGAACATCAAACAGATGGTGAACTTATGACCATCGATTGCAATCACAGAGTCTTACAAGAGGCATGAATATGTCTAAAAAAGTGCCTATAATGGCCACTTTCATCGTGATTTCCTAAAATGTTGTTTGTGTTGCAAATGTAAAAGGGTCGTTCCAAGAAAAGGGGTCCTTTTGCATCCCTTTGAAAATGTATTAGAAATTATGCTCCCAGATGTTGAATTCTGAAAAGCCTGTTTTATGAAGTGCACTTTAATGTGGACTACATGGATATTTCAATAAATCTAATATAAAAGTCACAAAAATATATGTACCAATGACGGATAGCACCATTAACAATTTATTGAGTACTGAACAACATACAACAAAGTGTAGAACTTCAGTAGAATGCCCCTTTCAAACCCCACATTAGTTCAAGAAATGCATATTTTGTGCCCGTTTTTAAGTCAGTACTCACTGGTCTTAATCGACTCTTCAGCCTCCTCCTTTTTCACTCCCAAAACGTCTTTCTCCTCTTTAATTGAGATAGCCTCCTCTTCCTCTTTTACTCCAAAATGTTCTTCCGCTTCTTTCACTACATTCTCTTCTTTCAATGTTATGGCATCTTCCTCCTTTTTGATTCTGAAAGCTTCTACCTCCTCCTCTTCCACTTTGACAACCTCTCTCCCATCTTCCCCTTTCACTGTAATATCATCCTCTTCTTCTTTCAATGAGATAGCCTCCTCTTCCTCCCTTTTCATCCTGAAAGCTTCTCCCTCTCCTTTCACCAGAGCTTCTTTCTCCGTCGAGATTAGTGAGCTCATGTTCCCGGGCGATTAGCCTAGTGCAGTATCAATTTAACACATTAGCTAATTTAACAAGCAATCTACGTTTCAATGAACTAGTAGATATGTAAACAGAATTGTTTTTAAAACACTAAGAATAATATACACAAGATTGGTCTAAAGCGCTTCAATGTTTCGGTTTTAGGTTCGCTAGCAAACCACCACGTTGGTTGAATCAGAAGCCTTTTGTCGCTGTTGAAGAAGCCTCCAGTTCCGTCCACTAGATCATACGTCACGCAAGCAGCATCCCCTGAAAGGCTCAAATCGCCACCTGCTGACTGGAGTGGGTAACGCAGATTGAAAAAATATTAATTACAATGTTTATTCTTGCAAGCAATGTCATGAGAGGTAATAAAAAATAAAAAAACAGATGTTATGTTTTCTCTTACTTCTTACAGCCAATACTTTACTCCAGGGCTGACCTGCCCATTAGGTAGGATTAGGTGACAGATTAAAGAGTTTTCATTTTTATGTCATAGTTATTCTGAACCCACTGCCTGCAAGTCGTCTAAATTAGCCTAAGTGATTTGTATTTTCCTTCAACTTTCTGAAGAGGAAAAAGCCCGGAAATGCCACTGTCTGAGTGCAATTGTCTACCATTATGTTTAGCTGTTGGGCGATTATGCTAATGACAACCATCTTCTGGTTGATTAAAAAGCTTTCCCACAAACCTTGTCAATTAAATGTTCACTACAAAGTAGTCTATGCCTACCTGGCAGAATGATATCATGATTATTTGCATCAATCCTGTTGTGATTTGTTCAGCAAACTCTGCAATCACATGTGTGCTACAGTGACACCACTAACCAAGCAAGGCTCTTGCTGGTGCCACTTGAATTAAAGGGTATCTACACACAAAAATGAAAATTTCTTAGATTTTTCTCAGACTTCAAAAGTGGTCTCCTGATGTGATTTAAGTATTGTTGTGGACTTAGAACATCCAATGTTGTTGTTTTTCTATTAACAGTGTGATTTAGAGAGAAAAACAGAAAAACAGGGACAAATGTGAAACCTGGAAAAATGGAGAAAATGGAATTAGGTTAAAAAAAGAAAAGAAAAGGGATTTGATAGGGCCCTAAATATTCTATTCAGTTTCTCTCATTACTGGATTATCTAGGGATAGTGTAGAGTAACAGCTGTATCCCGAAGTGACCTTTAACCTCCCTGCTCCTCAATACTTCTTCCACTGGATCAAAGCTTCAGCCAAGTAGGATACATGATAGTGGCAACACATGGAGTTGGGTTGGATATTGTCATGGTAGGATACATGATAGTGGCAACACATGGAGCTGGGTTGGATATAGTCATGGTAGGATACATTGGGCGGCAAGATGTTCTTTACCATTCGGCCATCAGATTTGCCACCAATGCTCCTTATAGGACACCTCACTGCACTCTATACTCCTCTGTAAACTGGTTATCTCTGTATACCAGTCGCAAGACCCACTGGTTTAATGCTTATATATAAAACCCTCTTAGGCCTCACTCACCCCTATCTAAGATATCTACTGCAGCCCTCATCCTCCACATACAACACCCGTTCTGCCAGTCACATTCTGTTAAAGGTCCCCAAAGCACACACATCCCTGGGTCGCTCCTCTTTTTAGTTCGCTGCAGCTAGCGACGGGAACAAGCTGCAACAAACACTCAAACTGGACAGTATTATCTCCATCTCTTCATTCAAAGACTCAATCATGGACACTCTTACTGACAGTTGTGGCTGCTTCGCGTGATGTATTGTTGTCTCTACCTTCTTGCCTTTGTGCTCTTGTCTGTGCCCAATAATGTTTGTACCATGTTGTGTTGCTACCATGTTGTTGTCATGTGGTGTTGCTACCATGTTGTGTTGCTACCATGTTGTTGTCATGTGGTGCTGCTACCATGTTGTGTTGCTAACATGTTGTTGTCATGTGGTGTTGCTACCATGTTGTTGTCATGTCGTGTTACTACCATGTTGTTGTCATGTGGTGTTGCAACCATGTTGTTGTTATGTTGTGTTGCTACCATGTTGTTGTTATGTGGTGTTGCTAACATGTTGTTGTTATGTTGTGTTGCTACCATGTTGTTGTCATGTGGTGTTGCTACCATGTTGTGTTGCTACCATGTTGTGTTGCTACCATGTTGTCATGTTGCTACCATGTTGTTGTTATGTGGTGCTGCTACCATGTTGTGTTGCTACCATGTTGTTGTTATGTTGTGTTGCTACCATGTTGTGTTGCTACCATGTTGTGCTGCTGCCATGTCATGTTGCCACCATGTTGTTGTTATGTGGTGCTGCTACCATGTTGTTGTCATGTTGTGCTGCTACCATGTTGTTGTTATGTGGTGTTGCTACCATGTTGTTGTTATGTGGTGCTGCTACCATGTTTTTGTCATGTTGTGCTGCTACCATGTTGTTGTTATGTTGTGTTGCTGCCATGTTGTTGTCATGTGGTGTTGCTACCATGTTGTTGTTATGTTGTGTTGCTGCCATGTTTTTGTCATGTTGTGTTGCTGCCATGTTGTTGTCATGTGGTGTTGCTACCATGTTGTTGTTATGTGGTGTTTCTACCATGTTGTTGTTATGTGGGGTTGCAACCATGTTGTTGTCATGTGGTGTTGCTACCATGTTTTTGTCATGTTGTGTTGCTGCCATGTTGTTGTCATGTGGTGCTGCTACCATGTTGTTGTTATGTGGGGTTGCTACCATGTTGTTGTCATGTGGTGTTTCTACATGTAATAATAACATGTATGATTTATATAAAGTTCTTTAGTAAAAAAACATTAGTGACATAATTTAGTATTTAATATTACATAGTAAACTTTAATAATTGTAATATGTATGTTTAAATGACTGTACTAAAGTTTTTGAATAAAATAAAAGGTTTGAAAGAAAATGTAATTTACCTTCAATGAAATATATCTCTCTCTCTTTCTCTCCCTCTATCTCTCCCCTTGTCTGGGAATGTTAAGGGTCAAGAAGTTGTGAATCTAGGGGGGCCCTTGCACACAGGGGAACTATATGTATGTAACAGTATAACTTTACGTCCGTCCCCTCGCCCAAACCCGGGCGTGAACCAGGGACCCTCTGCACACATCAACAACAGTCACCCATCGTTACCCATCGCTCCACAAAAGCCGCGGCCCTTGCAGAGCAAAGGGAACCACTACTTCAATGTCTTAGAGCAAGTGACGCCAACGACTGAAAGGCTGCTAGCGTGCACCACCGCTAACTAGCTAGCCATTTCACATCGGTTACATGTACACAAAATAACTAACAACCTGGACCCCCAGGTGTCTTTCAAAACATATGTTTTACTAACGACCTAAACAGATATTTTTTACCCTTTTAAAAATAGTTATGGGGGGAGATCCGGGGGATGTCTGTCTTTGAAAGGGTCATTGTAATCTTTAAGATGTCCCCTTTACTGATGACCTAAACAGATACATTTTACCCCCCATAAAAGACTGTCCGAGGGATGTCTCAGTCAACCCCCCCAAAATAAGCCCCAAAGTTCTCACACCATCCTCTATGGAAGGGTCATTGTACTCTTTAACTATACTTCCTTTACTGACGACCTAAACAGATCACTTTTACCCTTTAAAAAATAGTTGTCAGCTATCCAGATTTAATGGTCAAGAGATTGTGAACCTAGAGGGGCCCTTGCACACATGTTGTGTTTAGGTTAACGTTTTCTGTTTATGAAGGAATAAATGATTGAGAGGATATAGACCACAAAAAAAAAGATAATTGTATTCTTAACGATGTGCCCTTTACAAATGACTTAAACAGATCATTTAACTCCATGAATAACCTTTTACTGCAGGGGGCTAAATCAGGGGCCTTCAATGCTGCAGAAATGTTTTGGTACCCTTCCCCAGATCTGTGCCTCAACACAATCCTGTCTCGGAGCTCTACGGACAATTCCTTCAACCTCATGGCTAGGTTTTTGCTCTGATCTGCACTGTCAACTGTGGGACCTTATATAGACAGGTGTGTGCCTTTCCAAATCATGTCCAATCAATTGAATTTACCACAGGTGGACTCCATTCTAGTTGTAGAAACATCTCAAGGATGATCAATGGAAACAGGATGCACCTGAGCTCAATTATGAGTCTCATATAGCAAAGGGTCTGAATACTTATGTAAATCATTTTTTTGTGTTTAAAACATTTGCAAAAATGTATAAAAAACTTGTTTCCGCTTTGTCATATGGGGTATTGTGTGTAGATTGCTGAGGAAATTGTTTCATTTAATACATTTTTTAATAAGGCTGTAACATAACAAAATGGGAAAAAGTCAAGGGGTCTGAATACTTTCCAAAGAAACTGTAAGTGATTGAGGAGAGAGCATCATTGCTATATTCTAATTAAAATCATTGACCCATAAGGGAACATATGAGCAAAGCAATGCGTGACCCATACAGAATTAAAAATATATTAATCTCAATGAGAAATATAATTTAATAAACAAACGTTTGCATAACCAAAGACATGAAAACTGGTAGGGAACATTGTATTTAGCTAGGATTTCATATGGCCAGGAAGGTTACTGAGAATAACAATAGACAATAGTTAATGTTGCTAGTTTAGGGATGAAGATAGTGAAGGTTCACTATGTTAAAGATGTTTTTTATTTTGACGTGGAAACAATGTTTATTGGAAAGTAAAACAAAGAACTCTTCATTGAGACAATGATAAACAGCAATCCGTGGGATAGTTGTGGTGGATATTATAAAATAAGGATCTGCTGGAGTCCAAGTCAAACCAAGATTCTTTATTTCTGAGCTCAGAGAGAATAACAGAGTTTGGTATTTTATTAGGATCCCCATTAGCTGTTGCAAAAGCAGCAGCTACTCTTCCTGGGGTCCACACAAAACATAACACATAATACAGCACATCAATAGACAAGAACAGCTCAAGGACAGAACTACATACATTTTGTAAAAGGCACACGTAGCCTACATATCAATGCATACACACAAACTATCTAGGTCAAATAGGGGAGAGGGGTTGTGCCGTGAGGTGTTGCTTAATCTGTTTTTTGAAACCAGGTTTGCTGTTTATTTGAGCAATATGAGATGGAAGGAAGTTCCATGCAATAAGGGCCCTATATAATACTGTACGCTTTCTTGAATTTGTTCTGGAAACTTGGGGACTGTGAAAAGACCCCCGGTGGCATGTCTGGTGGGATAAGTGTGTGTGTCAGAGCTGTGTGTAAGTTGACTTGTAAGAACTTGGATGATATCTGTACATTATAGGAGCACCTGTGATGACAAAAGTACAATGATTCATGTGTTGCTTTAGCTTGAGATGAAGAATCAGTGGTTGACACCTTGCAAGTGCATGAAAAGGTCAACTGTACAAAGTCAGATGTCTATGTGTTGAAACTATATTTTAGGTAACAGATGGATAAAGGGAACTAAGAGTTCCTGTTGATACTATGTTCCAGTCTTACTTCCAGTCTGACATGATAGCAATAAGGGGAAGAGTGATTGGGAAACTAACTGCCAATAACGCAATAAGCTGAACTCCGCCTAGCAGAGACATCTTTGTATTAGCAACTATAAATTATGAGCTTATATGGTGTTAATAAGGGACATCACCCGGGGCGGGGTGATCCTCAGTAGGGGATAAAAAGGGAAAACACCATCTTTTGAACTGAGTGTCTTGCTTGCAAATAGCTGTAAGTGTAAACTCCGGGTTGCAATCCTTATTAAACAAACTAAGCTCTGATCAAATACGGATTTCCTGTGGTCTCTTCTGTGCACATAGGGCAGAATTCCCTTACAGACTATGCAAACAATTTGGGATTTTCAACATATTCATGTTTCTTATAAAAAGAAGAAGTGATGCAGTCAGTCTCTCCTCAACTCTTAGCCAAGAGAGACTGGCATGCATAGTATTAATATCAGTCTTCTGATTACAATTAAGAGCAAAACGTGCCGCTCTGTTCTGGGCCAGCTGCACCTTTACTAGGTCTTTCTTTGCAGCACTGGACCACACGACTGGACAATAATCAAGATTAGACAAAACTAGAGCCTGCAGAACTTGCTTTTTGGAGTGTGGTGTCAAAAAAGCAGACCATCTCTTTGAGGCTAGACCTCTCCCCATCTTTACAACCACTGAATCTATATGTTTTGACCATGACAGTTTACAATCTAAGGTAATGCCAAGTAATTTAGTCTCAACTTGTTCAACAGCAACACAATTCATTACCAGATTCAGCTGAGGTCTAGAACTTAAGGAATGATTTGTACCAAATACAATGCTCTTAGTTTTAGAGATGTTCAGTACCAGTTTATTACTGGCCACCCATTCCAAAACAGACTGCAACTCTTTGTTAAGTGTTTCAGTGACATCATTAGCTGTGGTTGCTGATGCGTATATGGTTGAATCATCAGCATACATGGACACACATGCTTTGTTTAATGCCAGTGGCAGGTCATTGGTAAGAATAGAAAAGAGTAGAGGGCCTAGAGAGCTGCCCTGAGGTACATTACGCTTTATATGTTTGACATTAGAGAAGCTTCCATTAAAAACCCTCTGAGTTCTAGTAGATAGATAGCTCTGAATCCACATTATGGCAGAGGTTGAAAAGCCATAGCACATACGTTTTTTCAACAAGAGGTTATGGTCAATAATATCAAAGGATGCATTGAAATCTAACAATAGAGCTCCCACAATCTTCTTGTTATCAATTTCTCTCAACCAATCATCAGTCATTTGTGTCAGTGCAGCACATGTTGAGTGCCCTTCTCTATAAGCATGCTGAAAGTCTGTTGTTAATTTGTTTACAGAGAAATATCATTGTATTTGGTCAAACACAATTTTTCCCAACAGTTTGCTAAGAGCTGGCAGCAAGCTTATAGGTCTGCTGTTAGAAACAGTAAAGGCCGCTTTACCACTCTTGGGTAGTGGAACTACTTTGGCTTCCCTCCAGGCCTGAGGACAAAGACTTTCCTCTAGGCTCAGATTAAACATATGACAGATAGGAGTGGCTATAGAGTCAGCTACTGTCCTCAGTAGCTTCCCATCTAAGTTGTCAATGTCATTATTGATCGATAACAATTTTTCCACCTCTCTCACACTAACTTTACAACATTCAATACTTGCACTGCTTTTCTTTCATTATGATTTTTTACAAGTTTTTTTCCATCATTCTTTATATCATTGATCTTGGCTTCCTAATAAAGTGTATTATTTTGTTGAGTTTGGTCACATCATTTCTCCATTTGCAGTACGTAAGCCAGCCAGATGTGCAGCCAGACTTATCAGCCACTCCTTTTGCCCCAACTCTTTCAAACATACAGTTTTTAAATTCCTCATCAATCCATGGAGCCTTAACAGTTCTAACAGTCAGTTTCTTAACAGGTACATGTTTATCAATAATTGGAAGAAGCAATTTCATATGGTTTTCCCACAGTCTGAGCTTTTGTAAGCCTTCTCCTCTATGTGCAGTCTCATGTGTTCTTTCAGGTTGCTTAATTGGTTAAAACTCTTTCCAGACTGGGAGCAGTGGTAAGGCGTCTCCCCTGTGTGTATTCTCTCGTGTTTTTTCAGGTTCCCTGTCCGGTTAAAACACTTGCCACACTGGGAGCAGTGGTAAGGCTTCTCCCCTGTGTGTATTATCTCATGTTCTTTCAGATGCCCTGACCGGTTGAAACACTTTCCACACTGGGAGCAGTGGTAAGGCTTCTCCCCTGTGTGTATTATCTCATGTTCTTTCAGATGCCCTAACCTGTTGAAACACTTTCCACACTGGGAGCAGTGGTAAGGCTTCTCCACTGTAGGTATTATCTCATGTTTTTTCAGATCCCCTGACTGGCTGAAAAACTTTCCACACTGGGAGCATTGGTAAGGCTTCTCACCTGTGTGTATTCTCTTGTGTTGTTTCAGATTCCCTATCTGGTTTTAAAACACTTGCCACACTGGGAGCAGTGGTAAGGCTTCTCCCCTGTGTGCGTCCTCTCATGAACTTTCAGGGTCCTTAAACGGTTAAAACTCTTTCCACACTGGGAGCAGTGGTAAGGCTTCTCCCCTGTGTGTATTATCTCATGTTCTTTCAGATGCCCTAACTGGTTAAAACTCTTTCCACACTGCAAGTAGTGGTAAGATTTCTCCCCTGTGTGTATTCTCTCATGTCGGTACAGGTCCCTTAACTGGTTAAAACACTTTCCACAGCGGGAACACTGGTGTCTTCTTGTTGGTTTGGACGTCCCTGGCTCTGGTTCCTCTGAGTCTGGTCTTTCTCCTGCCAAAGACAGTGTGTTTTTTAAAAAAGAGATCTGAATGAAACCTCCACATGATAAATAGGCCTTGCTACGAGGGTAAATCCTAATCAGATCGCTCAATAAGCTAAGGCCAGTTTTAACAATCTTGGTGTGATTTTAAAACAAATGTTGTAGAGTTTCCTGGTAATTACTGATAATGTTTACATTACTTATTTATTCATTCTGTTTTACAAGTCAGAACACAAAAAACTAAACCGTTCTTGGACACTCAAGACACAGATGTCGCTTAATTCCAATCGAGCAGGTGGTTCTAAATATATAACTTTCATAGCTGTATGATACAGAATGCGACCTACAGTCGTGGCCAACAGTTTTGAGAATGACACAAATATTAATTTCCACAAAGTTTGCTGCTTCAGTGTCTTCAGATATTTTTGTCAGATGTTACTATGAAATACTGAAGTATAATTACAAACATTTCATAAGTGTCAAAGGCTTTTATTGGCAATGACATGAAGTTGATGCAAAGAGTTTTTTCCCTCATTCAACTTTTTCACTCCGGACGCTTTATCTGGACATGGTTCGTCAGTACTTTCAACAGCCGAAGCTAAGTAGTAACATTAACATCATGTCTTTTAATTGCAGTCGCTGTACTCATAATATACAGGAGAATGATCGCCTTACGGCGAGGATAGCTGTGCTGCAAGCCCAGCTTCAGACGCAATCGTTAGGCAAGGGTAATTTCAGTGTAGGAAAGGAAGAAACAGCGTCTGTGCCACCAGTAAGTACAGATACTAACGTTAGTATAAATCCCCCCGCACAGTCCCCGCAGCCGGACAACTTTCTCATGGCTTCTGGAGGGAAATGCTGTAGGAATGCTCAACTGGTGTCGCTCATTCAGCCGACAGAAACTTTCAACCGGTTTCCCCATTAAGTAGCGAGTCGGAGTCTGAGGCCGAGTTTTCTCTTGTCTCTACTCCTCCCGTTACGGGGTCTGAGACGCCGAAGGCTCCCACCATTAGCTCTGACAAATTGAAAACCCTAGTCATTGGCGACTCCATTACCCGCAGTATTAGACTTAAAACAAATCACCCAGCGATCATACACTGTTTACCAGGGGGCAGGGCTACCGACGTTAAGGCTAATCTGAAGATGGTGCTGGCTAAAGCTAAAACTGGCGAGTGTAGAGAGTATAGAGATATTGTTATCCACGTCGGCACCAACGATGTTAGGATGAAACAGTCAGAGGTCACCAAGCGCAACATAGCTTCAGCGTGTAAATCAGCTAGAAAGATGTGTCGCATCGAGTAATTGTCTCTGGCCCCCTCCCAGTTAGGGGGAGTGACGAGCTCTACAGCACAGTCTCACAACTCAATCGCTGGTTGAAAACTGTTTTCTGCCCCTCCCAAAAGATAGAATTTGTAGATAATTGGCCCTCTTTCTGGGACTCACCCACAAACAGGACCAAGCCTGACCTGCTGAGGAGTGACGGACTCCATCCTAGCTGGAGGGGTGCTCTCATCTTATCTACCAACATAGACAGGGCTTTAACTCCACAATGAAATAGGGTGCAGGCCAGGCAGCAGGCTGTTAGCCAACCTGCCAGCTTAGTGGAGTCTGCCACTAGCATAGTCAGTGTAGTCAGCTCAGCCATCCCCATTGAGACTGTGTCTGTGCCTCGACCTAGGTTGGGCAAAACTAAACATGGCGGTGTTCGCCTTAGCAATCTCATTAGGATAAAGACCTCCTCCATTCCTGCCATTATTGAAAGAGATCGTGATACCTCACATCTCAAAATAGGGTTACTTAATGTTAGATCCCTCACTTCAAAGGCAGTTATAGTCAATGAACTAATCACTGATCACAATCTTGATGTGATTGGCTTGACTGAAACATGGCTTAAGCCTGATGAATTTACTGTGTTAAATGAGGCCTCACCTCCTGGTTACACTAGTGACCATATCCCCCGTGCATCCCGCAAAGGCGGAGGTGTTGCTAACATTTACGATAGCAAATTTCAATTTACAAAAAAGAAAATTACGTTTTCGTCTTTTGAGCTTCTAGTCATGAAATCTATGCAGCCTACTCAATCACTTTTTATAGCTACTGTTTACAGGCCCCCTGGGCCATATACAGCGTTCCTCTCTGAGTTCCCTGAATTCCTATCGGACCTTGTAGTCATAGCAGATAATATTCAAATTTTTGGTGATTTTAATATTCATATGGAAAAGTCCACAGACCCACTCCAAAAGGCTTTCGGAGCCATCATCGACTCAGTGGGTTTTGTCCAACATGTCTCTGGACCTACTCACTGCCACAGTCATACTCTGGACCTAGTTTTGTCCCATGGAATAAATGTTGTAGATCTTAATGTTTTTCCTCATAATCCTGGACTATCGGACCACCATTTTATTACGTTTGAAATCGCAACAAATAATCTGCTCAGACTCCAACCAAGGAGCATCAAAAGTTGTGCTATAAATTCTCAGACAACACAAAAATTCCTTGATGCCCTTCCAGACTCCTGCTGCCTACCCAAGGACGTCAGAGGACACAAATCAGTTAACCACTTAACTGAGGAACTCAATTTAACCTTGCGCAATACCCTAGATGCAGTTGCACCCCTAAAAACGAAAAACATTTGTCACAAGAAACTAGCTCCCTGGTATACAGAAAATACCCGAGCTCTGAAGCAAGCTTCCAGAAAATTGGAACGCAAATGGCGCCACACCAAACTGGAAGTCTTCCGACTAGCTTGGAAAGACAGTACCGTGCAGTATCGAAGAGCCCTCACTGCTGCTCGATCATCCTACTTTTCCAACTTAATTGAGGAAAATAAGAACAATCCAAAATTTATTTTTGATACTGTTGCAAAGCTAACTAAAAAGCAGCATTCCCCAAGAGAGGATGGCTTTCACTTCAGCAGTAATAAATTCATGACCTTCTTTGAGGAAAAGATCATGATCATTAGAAAGCAAATTACGGACTCCTCTTTAAATCTGCGTATTCCTCCAGGGCTTAGCTGTCCTGGATCTGCACAGCTCTGCCAGGGCCTGGGATCGGGAGAGACACTTAAGTGTTTTAGTACTATATCTCGACACAATGATGAAAATAATCATGGCCTCTAAACCTTCAAGCTGCATACTGGATCCTATTCCAACTAAACTACTGAAAGAGCTGCTTCATGTGCTTGGCCCTCCTATGTTGAACATAATAAACGGCTCTCTATCCACCAGATGTGTACCAAACTCACTAAAAGTGGCAGTAATAAAGCCTCTCTTGAAAAAGCCAAACCTTGACCCGGAAAATATAAAAAACTATCGGCCTGTATCGAATCTTCCATTCCTCTCAAAAATTTTAGAAAAAGCTGTTGCGCAGCAACTCACTGCCTTCCTGAAGACAAACAATGTATACGAAATGCTTCAGTCTGGTTTTAGACCCCATCATAGCACTGAGACTGCACTTGTCAAGGTGGTAAATGACCTTTTAATGGCGTCAGACCGAGGCTCTGCATCTGTCCTCGTGCTACTAGACCTTAGTGCTGCCTTTGACACCATCGATCACCACATTCTTTTGGAGAGACTGGAAACCCAAACTGGTCTACACGGACAAGTTCTGGCCTGGTTTAGATCTTATCTGTCGGAAAGATATCGGTTTGTCTCTGTGAATGGTTTGTCCTCTGACAAATCAACTGTACATTTCGGTGTTCCTCAAGGTTCCGTTTTAGGACCACTATTGTTTTCACTATATATTTTACCTCTTGGGGATGTTATTCGTAAACATAAGCTATGCGGATGACACACAGCTGTACATTTCAATGCAACATGGTGAAGCCCCAAAATTGCCCTCACTAGAAGCCTGTGTTTCAGACATAAGGAAGTGGATGGCTGAAAACGTTCTACTTTTAAACTCGGACAAAACAGAGATGCTTGTTCTAGGTCCCAAGAAACAAAGAGATCTTCTGTTAAATCTGACAATTAATCTTGATGGTTGTAAAGTCGTCTCAAATAAAACTGTGAAGGACCTCTGCGTTACTCTTGACCCTGATCTCTCTTTTGACGAACATATCAAGAATGTTTCAAGGACAGCTTTTTTCCATCTACGTAACATTGCAAAAATCAGAAATTTTCTGTCCAAAAATGATGCAGAAAAATGAATCCATGCATTTGTTACTTCTAGGCTAGACTACTGCAATGCTTTACTTTCCGGCTACCCGGATAAAGCACTAAATAAACTTCAGTTAGTGCCAAATACGGCTGCTAGAATCCTGACTAGAACCAAGAAATTTGATCATATTACTCCAGTGCTAGCTTCCCTACACTGGCTTCCTGTTAAGGCAAGGGCTGATTTCAAGGTTTAACTGTTAACCTATAAAGCGTTACATGGGCTTGCTCCTACCTATCTTTCCGAGTTGGTCCTGCCGTACATACCTACACGTACGCTACGGTCACAAGACGCAGGCCTCCTAATTGTCCCTAGAATTCCTAAGCAAACAGCTGGAGGCAGGGCTTTCTCCTATAGATCTCCATTTTTATGGAATGGTCTGCCTACCCATGTGAGAGACGCAGACTCGGTCTCAACCTTTAAGTCTTTACTGAAGACTTATCTCTTCAGTAGGTCATATGATTGAGTGTAGTCTGGCCCAGGAGTGTGAAGGTGAACGGAAAGGCTCTGGAGCAACGAACCGCCCTTGCTGTCTCTGCCTGGCCGGTTCCCCTCCACTGGGATTCTCTACCTCTAACCCTATTACAGGGGCTGAATCACTGGCTTACTGGTGCTCTTTCATGCCGTCCCTAGGAGGGGTGCGTCACTTGAGTGGGTTGAGTTACTGACGTGATCTTCCTGTCTGGGTTGGCGCCCCCCCTTGGTTTGTGCTGTGGTGGAGATCTTTGTGGGCTATACTCGGCCTTGTCTCAGGATTGTAAGTTGGTGGCTGAAGATATCCCTCTAGTGGTGCGGGGGCTGTGCTTTGGCAAAGTGGGTGGGGTTATATCCTTCCTGTTTGACCCTGTCCGGGGGTATCATCGGATGGGGCCACAGTGTCTCCTGACCCCTCCTGTCTCAGCCTCCAGTATTTATGCTGCAGTAGTTTGTGTCGGGGGGCTAGGGCCAGTTGGTTATATCTGGAGTACTCCTGTCTTATCCAGTGTCCTGTGTGAATTTAACTATGCTCTCTCTAATTCTCTCCTTCTCTCTTTCTTTCTCTCTCTCGGAGGACCTGAGCCCTAGGACCATACATCAGGACTACTGGGCATGATGACTCCTTGCTGTCCCCAGTCCACCTGGCCTTGCTGCTGTTCCAGTTTCAACTGTTGAGTCTGCAGTTATGGAACCCCTACCTGTCCCAGACCTGCTGTTTTCAACTCTTAATGATCGGCTATGAAAAGCCAACTGACATTCATTCCTGATTATTATTTGACCATGCTTGTCATTTATGAACATTTTGAACATCTTGGCTCTCTCTAATTCTCTCCTTCTCTCTTTCTTTCTCTCTCTCGGAGGAACTGAGCCCTAGGACCATACGTCAGGACTACCGGGCATGATGACTCCTTGCTGTCCCCAGTCCACCTGGCCTTGCTGCTGTCCCAGTTTCAACTGTTCTGCCTGCGGTTATGGAACCCCTACCTGTCCCAGACCTGCTGTTTTCAACTCTTAATTATCGGCTATGAAAAGCCAACTGACATTTATTCCTAATTATTATTTGACCATGCTTGTCATTTATGAACATTTTGAACATCTTGGCCATGTTCTGTTATAATCTCCACCCGGCACAGCCAGAAGAGGACTGACCACCCCTCATAGCCTGGTTCCTCTCTAGGTTTCTTCCTAGGTTTTGGCCTTTCTAGGGAGTTTTTCCTAGCCACCGTGCTTCTACACCTGCATTGCTTGCTGTTTGGGGTTTTAGGCTGGGTTTCTGTACAGCACTTTGAGATATAAGCTGATGTACGAAGGGCTATATAAAATAAACTTGATTGATTGATTGAAGAGTCAATATTTGCAGTGTTGACCTTCTTTTTCAAGACCTCTGCAATCCACCCTGGTGTCAATTAACTTCTGGGCTAAAACATCCTGACTGATGGCAGCCCATTCTTGCATAATCAATGCTTGGAGTTTGTCAGAATTTGTGGGTTTTTGTTTGTCCACCCGCCTCTTGAGGATTGACCACAAGTTCTCAATGGGATTAAGGTCTGGGGAGATTCCTGGCCATGGACACAAAATATTGATGTTTCGTTCCCCCGAGCCACTTATCACGTTTGCCTTATGGCAAGGTGCTCCATCATGCTGGAAAAGACATTGTATGTCACCGAACTGTTACTGGATGGTTGGGAGAAGTTGCTCTCGGAGGATTTGTTGGTGGCATTCCTTATTCATGGCTGTGTTCTTAGGCAACATTGTGAGTGAGCCCACACCCTTGGCTGAAAGCAACCCCACACATGAATGGTCTCAGGATGCTTTACCGTTGGCATGACACAGGACTGATGGAAGCGCTCACCTTGTCTTCTCCGGACAAGCTTTTTTCCAGATGCCCCAAACAATCGAAAAGGGGATTCATCAGAGAAAATGACTTTACCCCAGTCCTCAGCAGTCCAATCCCTGTACCCTTTGCAGAATATCAGTCTGTGTGCAGATGCACTCACACCTGCCTGCTGCCATTCCTGAGCAAGCTCTGTACTGGTGGTGCCCTGATCCCGCTGCTGAATCAACTTTAGGAGACGGTCCTGGCGCTTGCTGGACTTTCTTGGGTTCCCTGAAGCCTTCTTCACAACAATTAAACCGCTCTGAAGCCTTGTTCACAACAATTGAACCGCTCTCCTTGAAGTTCTTGATGATCTGATAAATGGTTGATTTAGGTGCAATCTTACTGGCAGCAATATCCTTTCCTGTGAAGCCTTTTTTGTGCAAAGCAATGATGACGGCACGTGTTTACTTGCAGGTAACCATGGGTGACAGAGGAAGAACAATGATTCCAAGCACCACCCTCCTTTTGAAGCTTCCAGTTTTGGGGGGGATTCAGTTCATTTGCATGGCAAAGAGGGACTTTGCAATTAATTACAACTCATCTGATCACTATTCATAACATTCTGGAGTATATGCAAATTGCCATCATACAAACTGAGGCAGCAGACTGTGAAAATTCATATTTGTGTCATTCTCAAAACGTTTGGCCACAACTTTACACACTTCCTTAAACATAAAATAAGTAAATGACTAATTTTAAGTGGAAGTCCAAAACTTATTTTTACGTCGAAGACACAAAGCACATCAGTAAAATCTCCCCGTTGTCGAAAGGGTTCGACACCTGCTGTTTAAATGGCCCAATTTCTTATTTAGACGTTCACAGATTTTCAACATTTTGACTATCGCTGATGTGATATTTTGGGTAAAGTAAAAAATAAAGTGAAATATTTGGCAAGATGTTCCTAAAACTGAGAGTAACTACAATAAACAAAAATATTAACGCAACATGTAAAGTGTTGGATGTTTCATGAGCTGAAAAAAAAGATTGCAGAATTTTTTACATCCCTGTTAGTTAACATTTATTCTTTGCCAAGATAATCCATCCACCTGACAGGTTTGGCATATCAAGCTGATTAAACAGCATGATCATTACACAGGTGCACCTTGTGCTGGGGAGAATAAAAGGCCTCTAAAATGTGCAGTTCTGTCACACAACACAATGCCACAGATGTCTCACGTTTTGAGGGAGCGTGCAATTGGCATGCTGACTGCAGGAATATCCACTGGAGCTGTTACCAGATAATTGAATGTTAAATTCTCTACCAGAAGCCGCCTCCAACGTCATTTTAGAGAATTTGGCAGTACATCCAACTGGCCTCACAACCACAGACCACATATAACGACGCCAGCCCAGGACCTCCACATCGTCTGAGACCAGCCACCCGAGTTGTATTTCTCTTTGTAATGAAGCCCTTTGTGGGGAAAAACTAATTCTGATTGGCTGGGCCTGGCTCCGCAATGGGTGGGCGTATGCCCTCCAGGGCCCACCAATGGCTGTGCCCCTGCCCAGTTATGTAAAGTCCATAGATCAGGGCCTCGTTTATTTATTTACAATCACTGACTCATATAAACTGTAAATCGTTGTTTATATTTTGGTTCAGTATACACACACAGTGCATTCGTTAAAAACTTCTCTAGGATAGGGGGCAGCATTTTCACGTTTGGATGAAAAGCATATCCAAATTAACTTCTTATGGCTGCAGGGGGCGTATTGAAAAACTGGAAAAAATGTGCCCATTTTCAAACGGCCTCTTAATCAATTTTTGCTCTTACAATATGCATGTTATTACTACTATTGGATAGAAAACAGTCTCTAGTTTCTAAAAACGTTTGAATTATTTCTCTAAGTGGAACAGAACTATTTTTACAGCCCATTTCCTATCCGGCAGTGAGATTTCCAAAATCGATGTCTCTCTTCAAGACCTTGTCTATAAAAGGGCATGTCACTTAGGACTGTAGAAACACGTCATACGAGAGCAGAAAGGACTTGAATATCTCGTCCTGGGATTGAACACAACCTCTTGGAGTGAGACTTGCGCACTTTATTTTTTTTTCTGGGCGCGAAGTAGAACCTGGACTCGGCTCCTGGAAAACGCTCGTTAAAGGTGAATATGATCTCCGGCTTCGATTTTATTTGATACATGTCACAATATCATCCTAAAGTATGTTTTTTCAATATAGTTTAATTATATTATTGAAATTTATTCTGGACTTTAGACGTGATGCGACGCAAGAATTTTGTCAAGATGGAGAGGTTAGCGTCGCACTGCCAGTGTGCTTGCTAATTCAAGAGGGAAATCGTTCGTTCTGGATCGAAATAAAGACGTTTCTGAACAAAGGACCCCTTGGAGAAGATTCTGATGGAAGATCAACAAAGATAAGGACCCAACATATATCTGTCGAACTGTGCTATGCTACCGTTTGACTAGAATCAATGCTGCTGTGTGCTAGCTAATGTAGTAAGCTAATATAACGATATATTGTGTTTTCGCTGTAAAACACTTCAAAAATCGGAAATATTGGCTCTATTCACAAGATCTTTGTCTTTCATTAGCTATCCACCATATATTTTTCAGAAATGTTTTATGATGTGTAATTAGTAGTTGACGTTGGTGTCTGTATTTTCTCTGGCTACTCCCGTGCGATTTCAGACTGTAGCTATGATGGTAGCAGTAATGTAAAACTGATTTATAGCTAAAATATAAATATAACATAAATATATGTGGTGTTTTCTCTGTAAAACATTTTAAAAAATCGGACATGTTGGCTGGATTGACAAGATGTTTATCTTTCAAATGCTGTATTGGACTTGTTAATGTGTGAAAGTTAAATATTTAAAAAAAATAGATTTTGAATTTCGCGCCCTGCACCTGAGCTGGATGTTGTCATAAGTGTACCGGTGTCGGGCTGCAGCCATAACAGGTTAAACTGCCAGCTACTCATCCCCAGAAGATAAGATATGCATATTATTATTAGTATTGGATAGAAAACACTCTGAAGTTTCTAATACTGTTTGAATGATGTCTGTGAGTATAACAGAACTCATATGGCAGGCGCAAACCTGAGAAAAATCCAACCAGGAAGTGGGAAATCTGAGGTTTGTATTTTTCAACTCATTGCCTATCGAATGTACAGTGTCTATGGGGTCATATTGCACTTCCTAAGGCTTCCACTAGATGTCAACAGTCTTAGAACATTGTTTGAGGCTTCTACTGTGAAGGAGGGGGGAATGAGAGCTGTTTCAACCAGAGGTCTGCCAGAGTGGCATGAGCTGGTCATGCGTCTACACGTGAGAGCGACCTGCGTTCCATTGCAATTCTAAAGACAAAGGAATTCGCTGGTTGGAACATTATTGAAGATTTATGTTAAAAACATCCTAAAGATTGATTCTATACATCGTTTGACATGTTTCTACGAACTGTAACATACATTTTTGAACTTTTCATCGGAACTTTCGCCTGGACTTGCCCGCGCCTCGTGAGTTTGGATTTGTTTACCAAACGCGCTAACAAAAGGCGGTATTTGGACATAAATGTTGGACTTTATCGAACAAAACAAACATTTACTGTTGAACTGGGATTCCTGGGAGTGCATTCTGATGAAGATCATCAAAGGTAAGTGAATATTTAAAACGCTATTTCTGACTCAACAACATTGTGGGTATCTGCATGGCTTTTGTCTGAGCGCCGTACTCGGATTATTGCATGGTTTGCTTTTTCCGTAAAGCTTTTTTGAATTCTGACACAGCGGTTGCATTAAGGAGAAGTATATCTATAATTCTGTGCATAATACTTGTATCTTTTATCAACTTTTACATGTTTATTATGAGTATTTCTGTAAATTGATGTGCCTCTGAAAATTTGCCGGATGTTTTCGATGCACAACATTACTCACCATAAAGCGCCAATGTAAACTGAGATTTTTGGATATAAATATGAACTTTATCGAACAAAACATACATGTATTGTGTAACATGAAGTCCTATAAGTGCCATCTTATGAAGATCATCAAAGGTTAGTGATAAATTTAATTGAATCTATATTTCTGCTTTTTGTGACTCCTCTCTTTGGCTGGAAAATGGCTGTGTGTTTTTGTGACTAGGCTCTGACCTAACATGGTCTGCTTTCGCTGTAAAGCTTTTTTTGAAATCGGACACGATGGGTAGATTAACAAGAAGTTAAGCTTTAATTTGGTGTATTGCACTTGTGAATGCATCAAAGTTACATATTTCTAAAAAATATTTTTGAATTTAGCGCTCTGCCTTTTCAGCGGAATGTTGTCGAGGGGTTCCACTAGCCATAAGAAGTTTTAAGACTCCATAATGTTTCATCATTAGATGCTACAGACCTCCTTCAAGACTCCATAATGTTTCATCATTAGATGCTACAGACCTCCTTTAAGACCCCATAATGTATAATCATTAGATGCTACAGACCTCCTTCAAGACTCCATAATGTTTCATCATTAGATGCTACAGGCTACAAATCAACAATGGGTGTCATGAATCTTTACCACTTGCTCTGTAATATGAGTAGTATTCGGATTTCATTCAAACATTTCTTACATGAATATTGAAAATATAAATGTTGATTTTTGTATATATTGTTGAATATAATATACTGTAAGGGTATATCAATTCCAGGATCTCTGCTAGTGTTAAAGTTATGGGCCATTATATACAGAGAAATTGTGGCGAAATCCTGCACGACTACGCTAAACTTGCCACGGTTTTGAAAATAGAATTCAGTGGTTCTGCGACTCGCAAACACGACAGCTCGTTGGCTAACAATATCAGACAAGCTCAAAATGAACACCCACAGACCTACTATCACCTGCTTCGTTCAGCTTACTTTGGCATGCTCACTGAAACGGGAATGGAAGACCTATTACCATTCAAACAACTGTTTCTGTCAAACATCTACTTCTTCAACTACTTGGGCCCTACTGCCCACATTGGGTTGCCAATCTCGACGCTCTGAGAGCTTGTAAGCACCGCTTTTGAAGCATCAAAAGCAAGCCGGGCTAAGAGCCCGGACAACTAGACTTTCGAGCTTAGGCGGGAACCATCACCCCAATTAGAAGGTGCAGCATTAGGGACAGGTGCGGTAAAAGATGACGATCAAAGGGGGTGGCAACCAAGTAACCACCACACTGACAACCACTGCAGTAACAATAGCTATGATGAACGTCCCCAATCTAACAGGTCCCGTAGAGATCAACTTGGCCGATATGTCCCTGCGCCTAACCCTCACAAAGGGTCAGGACACAAGAGTAACAAGCGCAACAAAGTGTTCAACAATGATCTAAACCCTAAGCGAAATGATATAGAAACTCTGATAAGAGATGTACTGCATCGTAAGAAATTTGAGAAAGAGGACAACATAACTAGGCGTAAAATTGTTGGGAACCAAGTCAGCCGAAACTAACGCAATTCGAGAGGACGTCAACATTTCCATTACCCCCGCCCCCACTCCAATCCCTGTCCAGGGACCACTCGTTCTAGATAAGCAGCTTTGCAACAGATGATTCCTCTCCCATTCCGATAGAGGACCCACTGGGTCACATAGGTGAGTTATCCGTCTTGGAAATCGACACAGATTACAAACCGCTCGGTACTCCCAACCCACTCCATTATGTTGGGGATATGATGAGAAAACCCAACTCGAACAGGCCATACCTTAGAACAGTCCTGGAGGACTGTTTGACCTGTCACGCTCTGATAGATTCGGGTTTGACAATTTCACTCATATCCGAAACCTTGCTGGATGAACTAAAAGGGGCAGTGGACCCAACAGACCGTTGGTTGAAAACGGAACGTTGCGACACGAAGCTTAGGGGTTTCACCGAAGCTACCTCGCCACTAACCAAGTGTCTCCTACTTAAACTCAAGTTCGAAAGCGATTACCATCGACATCGAACGGATGCTTATTGGGATAGATTTAATTGACCGTTTGGTACCACTAATGGATTGGAAAACCAACCAAATCTGGTGACAAATATGTATGCCAACTCCGTTGACTTCCCCGCATTCTTCCAAGGCTACCTGTCATACATTGCGCAACGGCGTGGGTTCGACGTCAGCATCTGCCACAAACCCGGTGAACTTGGTCATGAGTTTGCCATTGGTGACAAATGACAAGGTGAGTTCAACTCGGAACTTAACCGAACATGAGGTTTTCCTGTGTGGCTTGGGTGATTCACCAGCAGACACATACCGACCTCCTCTGATAGGGGGCGTGTGCCTAAACGGCACTATGGTTGAGGATGCCAGACTGGCAACCTTGTCAGAAAAATCTGCAATCAGTTTGGAAATGTTCAACGATGCTTGTGTAAATGTGAATTTCAGAGTATTTCTGTTATATGATGTGGCTCTCTGCAATTTCTCCGGATATTTTGGAGGCATTTCTGAACATGGTGCCAATGTAAACTGAGATTTTTGGATATAAATATGCACATTACCGAACAAAACATACATGTATTGTGTAACATGAAGTCCTATGAACAAAACATACATGTATTGTGTAACATGAAGTCCTATGAACAAAACATACATGTATTGCGTAACATGATGTCCTATGAACAAAACATACATGTATTGCGTAACATGATGTCCTATGAACAAAACATACATGTATTGCGTAACATGAAGTCCTATGAACAAAACATACATGTATTGCGTAACATGATGTCCTATGAACAAAACATACATGTATTGCGTAACATGATGTCCTATGAACAAAACATACATGTATTGCGTAACATGAAGTCCTATGAACAAAACATACATGTATTGCGTAACATGAAGTCCTATGAACAAAACATACATGTATTGCGTAACATGATGTCCTATGAACAAAACATACATGTATTGTGTAACATGAAGTCCTATGAACAAAACATACATGTATTGCGTAACATGAAGTCCTATGAACAAAACATACATGTATTGCGTAACATGAAGTCCTATGAACAAAACATACATGTATTGTGTAACATGAAGTCCTATGAACAAAACATACATGTATTGTGTAACATGATGTCCTATGAACAAAACATACATGTATTGTGTAACATGAAGTCCTATGAACAAAACATACATGTATTGTGTAACATGATGTCCTATGAACAAAACATACATGTATTGCGTAACATGATGTCCTATGAACAAAACATACATGTATTGCGTAACATGATGTCCTATGAACAAAACATACATGTATTGCGTAACATGATGTCCTACGAACAAAACATACATGTATTGCGTAACATGATGTCCTATGAGGGTCATCTGATAAGATCATTAGAGGTAAGTGATTAATTCTATTTCTGCTTTTTGTGACTCCTATCTTTGGCTGGAAAAATGTCTGTGTTTTTTTGACTTGGTGGTGATCTAACATAATCATATGTTGTGCTTTCGCTGTAAAGCATTTTTGAAATCGGACACGATGGGTAGATTAACAAGATGTTTATCTTTCATTTGCTGTATTGGACTTTTTAATGTGTGAAAGTTACATATTTCTAAAAAATATTTTTGAATTTCCCTCGCTGCCTTTTCAGCGGAATGTTGTCGAGGGGTTCCGCTAGCGGAACGCATGTCCTAGACAGGTTTAAAGGGTATTTGTGTGTAGATTGAATCAGGCTGTAGCGTAACAAAATATGGAAAAGTCAAGGGGTCTGAATACTTTCTGAAGGCACTGTATGTAGCCATGTTATGAAGTATGAAAAGGCTTGTTCAGTCACATGTCATGAATTCACTATGACATCATCATATTTACATTTTTTACATTTTACATTTTAGTCATTTAGCAGACGCTCTTATCCAGAGCGACTTACAGTAGAGTGCATACATTTTATTACATTTTTTTTTTTACATACTGAGACAAGGATATCCCTACCGGCCAAGAGCAGACGCTCTTATCCAGAGCGACTTACAGTAGAGTATTTATATACATTTATATCAATACAAAGTGTTTTTTTTCTCAGACATAAATAAACAATTCCAGGTGAAATCCAAAGGCCATAGCTGTAATAAAATAACAAACTGGCAAAGCAGCAGAGCGAGGCCCGCATCCAGCAACGTCACAAGTCACGTTTTGCAGCTGTTTCAGTACAGCACTACAGGGAGAGAGAAAACTCCACTGGACTAGTTTCAATGTATGGAATCACTTCAGAGTTTCTGGATTTTGGGTAAACTTCTCCTTTAACCTCACTAGGGTAGGGGGCAGCATTCGGAATTTTGGATGAAAAGCGTGCCCAAAGTAATCTGCCTGCTACTCAGGCCCAGAAGCTAGGATATGCAAATTAGTAGATTTGGATAGAAACCACTCCAAAGTTTCTAAAACTGTTAAAATAATGTCTGTGAGTATAACAGAACTGAAATGGCAGGTGAGAACCTGAGGAAAATCCATCCAGGAAATGCTTTATTTTGAAATGCCTGTTTTTCCATTGAAAGCCTATCCACCATACAAAGACTTATGACGCAGGTCACTATCTCTATTGCTTCCTCAACATGTGGCCAGTCTTTAGGCATCGTTTCAGGCTTTTACTCTGAAAAATGAGGGAGAAACAGCACGTTCAATGAGTGTACAGTGGAAATTTCCAGCCATGAGCCCAGCGTATGACCGGGAGGGCGCATTTCTTGTTTCTCCTTTTCTATTGACGAAGCTTTTGTCCGGTTGAAATATGATCGATTATTTATGACAAAAACAACAATGAGGCTGGATTATAAACACTGTTTGACATGTTTCTACGAAATTTTATGGTACTTTTCAGATTTTTTGACTGCTGTGACCGCGCTTTGTTCCAATGTATTACTGAACAAAACGCACCAAGAAAACTGAGGTTTTTGGACATAAAGAGTGACTTTATCGAACAAAACAAACATTTATTGTGTAACATGGAGTCTTCGGAGTGCAACCATATGAAGATCAAAGGTAAGTGATACATTTTAACGCTATTTCTGGCTTTTGTTACTCTTCTTCTTGGTTGCTAACTGTTTGTAATGATTTGTCTGCTGGGCGCTGTTCTCAGATAATCGCATGGTTTGCTTTCGCCGTAAAGCCTTTTTGAAATCTGACACAGCGGTTGGATTAACAAGAAGTTTATCTTTAAGCTGGTGTATAACATTTGTGTCTTTCATGTATGTTTATTATGAGAATTTCTGTTTTGTTGAGTTTCAAGCTCTGAAATTTCACCGGATGTTGTTTGAGACAGTGTTTTACTGAACAAAACGCGCTAACAAAACAAAGGTTTTTGGATATGAAGAGAGACTTGATCGAACAAAACAAACATTTATTGGGTAACTGGGAGTTTTGTGAGTGTAATCATATGAAGATCATCAAAGGTAAGTGATTAATTTTAGCGCTATTTCTGACTTATGTTACTCGTCTACATGGCCGGTTACTGTTTGTCATGATTTGTCTGCTGGGCGCTGTTCTCAGATAATCGCATGGTTTGCTTTCGCCGTAAAGTATTTTTTGAAATCTGACACCGTGGTTGGATGAACAAGAGCTTAATCTTTAAACCGATGTATAACACTTGTATGTTTCATGAATTTTTATAATGAGTATTTCTGTTTTTGAATTTGGCGCTCTGTAATTTCACTGGATGTTGGCCAGGTGGGACGGTAGCGTCCCACACCCCCTAGAGAGGTTTTAAAGCATCATTGAGAAATAATGAATTGAAGTTGGAACATTTGTGACATTTGTAGACTAGAGATTAAGAATGTTGGGCCATTAACCGAGAAGTCGCTGGTTCGAATCCGCACGCCCGCAAGGTAGAAAAAAGCTGCCGTTCTACCCTTGAGCAAGGCAGTTAACCCCCAACAACTGCTCCCCGGGCGCCGATAACGTGGACATCGATTAAGGCAGCCCCCGCACCACTCTGATTCAGAGGGGTTGGGTTCAATGTGGAAGACACATTTAGGGTGAATGGATTCAGTTGTGACTGACTAGATATCCCCTTTCCTTTCCCATCCCAGTCCTCCTTTAAGACTCCATAATGTTTCATCATTAGATGCTACAGTCCTCCGTTAAGAGAGATCTTTGATGAAAACCTGCTCCAGAGCAGAATCTGCTGCTTGAACAGAGTTCTGAGTATAGGGTCTGAATACTTAGGTAAATATAATATTTCAGTTTTGTATTTTTTGATAAATTATCAAAATTATCAAACAAAAACGTTTTTGCTTTGTCAGTATGGGGTATTGTGTTTTTATAAAAAGGCTGTAATGTAACAAAATGTGGAAAAAGTCAAGGGGTCTGAATACTTTCAGGAGGCACTGTACTCTCCGATAGCAACGGCCAATAGCAGACCACTTCCTATATCAGGGACATAGCCGATCCCGTCTTCCATGTGTGAAAGGTAACCTGGTGAATATCATAGAATCAGGGTTCTGTTAGGTAACCTGGTGAATATCATAGAATCAGGGTTCTGTTAGGTAACCTGGTGAATATCATAGAATCAGGGTTCTGTTAGGTAACCTGGTGAATATCATAGAATCAGGGTTCTGTTAGGTAACCTGGTGAATATCATAGAATCAGGGTTCTGTTAGGTAACCTGGTGAATATCATAGAATCAGGGTTCTGTTAGGTAACCTGGTGAATATCATAGAATCAGGGTTCTGTTAGGGAACCTTCAGTTCTATTTCAGTGACTCGTTAGTCTCTCACTTTGGGGATATAGTCAACTACCACAGAGCTCATATACTCTCTGATGCCAAGTCTAGACAGGATCATCCCTCAGAGGTCCCCACTCTACTCACCGTATGTGTAGTGATGTCCAGTCAGTAGAACCTCATGAAGGTACATCACCACAACATGCTGCATTACAGATCTCTTGAACAGAGATGCCTTTGAACAATGCCTATGTTGTAGCCATACCTCTGGTGGATTGAGCCATCAAGCCCTCCGGAGGTGTCAGATCCTTGCAACTATAGAACCTCATGGAGGTATGGGGGTGTAACTCATTATACGGATGTAATGGCTAAAGTAAAGCAGTTTTAAACAAGATAAATCTAATTTCTATTCTTTCCAGCGGCTCCAACAGCAGAAATGGCCTCAAGCAAAACATAAAAATCCCAGGATGGGACTAGCTGTTTGGGTACTGGGCGTAGGTGACCCTTCATAAAACAACAGATCAGGGGGTGTTCCACTGTATAGTTGTTGCAGCCTAAAAGGCAGCCAAATATACATTTATAGTTGAAAAGGTTTTCCTTCGTCAGAAAGCAGAGTAGCTCTGAAACAGAGCAACAAAGGGACTGATTTGTTTCTGATCTCACCATCTGTTAAATACACTGTGCTATAGTAATTATTGTGCTATAGTGAGTGTGTGGCTCTAGAACTCTGAATATAGTTTACTCTCAAGGAGAGCGGTCACGTGTGTTGAGTAGCAGAGGATCACTGGTTTGAGCCTGGTATGGGGACAGGGACAGTGGAGGAATTTCAACTGTTAGCATCAGTTACACATTTTATGAATAAAGTTAGTCATTTCCAAATGAACCATGTTCTTTAAGGTCAATATGTTGGAGTTCAGGCTTTACTTGACCTGTTAAAGTAGGAAATGAAATGAACTTTGTCCATTACAAAGATGAAGGTCAAGACAAAAAAAGGAGCTTGTTTTAAAATATATATTGGCCATGTTTAACAAGTTGTGTAGATCAGATGTTAATGAAGCAATACAGACCACATTGAAGTGTCTGGAGTTTAGTTTGTGTGTTCTAGAGTCTTGTAAAGAAAGGGGGAGTTGACTGGGACAGACAATGTAACATCCATAATGTTTTTAGGAAAAGTTTTTGTAAAACATGCACCTTACATCAGATAATCTTGAAACTGTCTCTCTAAATCTAACTTCCATCAAGGTTTTATATGGTCTATTGGTTTCTCTCTTTTCATTGGCAGAATCATTTTTCAGTGTTATGATATTCATAACATCCATATCCACCAGTGTATCTTCCTGTCAACTAACAGAACTCTGCTGGTTGTCCTGGTAACAGATACCAGTGGGCAGATCTATTGTATTTGTTCAAACTAAACTACAGCACTTACTTTGATGAGTCAAATCTGATCCTTTCTTCTCTCCTCCTCCTCTCACAGTTCCACGCAGCCCCGTTGTTTTCCTGCAGTCCACCAGCAGCACAGACAACCTCTTTATACCCAGCAGTGAGGCGCTACCGGGAGAGCCACGACACAGGGACTCCGGGAGGGTGAAAGGGCTAGCGTTGTCCTGGTAACCATAAAGAGGGGACACAGACACATATCATTATGGATACTGAAGTCACTGTTGTCATAAAGTGCTTTACAGAAATCCAGCCCAGACCCTGATAGAGCAAGCTGTATGCTAGACCAGACCAAGCTGTACCATCTGGTGTTGTGATCTGGAGAGACTCTTCTCTGACTCGTCAGCATCAGGATGTTGTTGAGGCTCCCCAGAGGATCCACGATAGTCACGTCTCTCTCCTGTGTGAACGAGAACAGCAAACAGACGGTAAACTTATGACCATCTATTACAATCAAGAGGCATGAATATGTCTAAAATGGCCTTTTTCATCATGATTTTGTCAAATATTGTTTGTGTTGCAAATGTATAGGGTCAATTCCACAAAATGGGTGCCTTTAACATCCCTTTGATATTTTAAGTAGATTTTAAAAGCCTGTTATATTAGATGAGGTGAACTTTAATGTAGACCACATGGAGAATGAGAATTCAATACATCGAAGTCCCAAAAACATATGTACCAATGGCAGATTGCCCCTTAAACAATTCCTACAGTACTGAACAACATATTCAAGTGTAGAACTTCAGTAGAATGTCCCTTTAAAACCACACATTAGTTCAACAAGTTTTTTTTTGTTTTTTTTCAAAAACTGCAGTTTGTGCCCCTGTTTTTAAGACAGTACTCACTGGTTGTAATCTGATCTTCAGCCTCCTCCTTTTTCACTCCCAAAACGTCATCCTCCTCTTTTATTGAGATAGCCTCATCTACCTCTTTTACTCTAAAAGGTTCTTCCGCTTCTTTCACTACATTCTCTTCTTTCAATGTTATAGCATCTTCCTCCTTTTTGATTCTGAAAGCTTCTACCTCCTCCTCTTCCACTTTGACAACCTCTTTCCCATCTTCCTCTTTCACTGTAATATCATCCTCTTCTTCTTTCAATGTGATAGCCTCCTCTTCCTCCTTTTTCATCCTGAAAGCTTCTTCCTCTCCTTTCACCAGAGCTTCTTTCTCCGTCGAGCTTAGTGAACTCATGCTCCGGTCGATTAGCCTAGTGCGTTATCAATTTACCACATTTGCTAATTTAACAAGCAAATTACATTTAAATGAACTAGTAGACAAGTAAACAGAATTATATTCAAAACACTAAGAGTAAAATACACAAGATTGGTCTAAAGCGCTTCAATGTTTCGGTTTTATGTTCGCTAGCAAACCACCAAGTTGGTTGAATCAGAAGCCTTTTGTCGCTGTTGAAGAAACCTCCAGTTCCGTCCACTAGATTATACGTCACGCAAGAAACATCACCTGAAAGACTCAAATCGCCATCTGCTGACTAGAGTGGGTAACGCAGATTGGAAAGCCTAAAACCTAAACTCAGCATCTTAACTCATCAATATGTTTTTTAAAAGACAGCTTAACGTCAGATACACCATACAAGGTACATACTATATACTTCAATCATTATAACCATTTTTGTTCACTCTAGAAAACAACATATACTTAGTTTTACACAGATTCAATAACAATTTAAGGTCAGTAAAGGTTTTCTGTAAAATAATGACAGCATACTGTAGTTCAGATAGAGCCTGATCAGCAGGGTGGGCAATATAGTACACAACTGTATCGTCTGCATACAGATGCAGGTAGCAGTTTATTTTGACAAAAGAATATTGTTAATGTATACAATATAGTTGTTTATTAGACATTCTAACATATAACACAATGCCGAGGTACTAAAGATTTTATATGCAACATTTGACAAACAAAAGTACTCGTTACATTTTGAATGCTAAGCAGGACAGGAAAATATTCAAATTCACACACTTATTAAGAGAATATACGTGGTCATTTCCTACTGCCTCTGATCTGGCGGACTCATTAAACACAAATACATCGTTCGAAAACAAGAAAATGGTACCGTCTGCTTTGCTTAATAGAAGGAATTTGAAGTAATTTATACTTTAACTTTTAATAATTAAAATTATTAATAAAATCAGTATATTTAGAACCAAATACTTTTAGACTTTTACTCAAGTAGTATTTTATTGGGTGACTTTCAATGAACTTTCTTAAGGTATCTATACATTTACTCCTGAAGTATAACATGTGGATACTTTTTCCAGTCAAAAGTTTGGACACACCTACTCATTCAAGGGATTGTCTTTATTTGGGCGGCGCACAATTGGCCCAACGTCGTCTGGGTTTGGCCGGGGTAATTGTAAATATGAATTTCTTCTTAACTAACTTGCCTAGTTAAAGGTTACACACACACACACACTGACTAAAAAGTTATTTTGTTGGCATTTACATATGTCCCCATTACCAGTAAAACATAATCAAAACCTATTTCTTTCACTTACTTTCGTTTCATTATGTCATCTACTTTATATAGGTATGCACGTCAGCTTTGATTTTGCACATCGGCGGTAAACTATATATCGGGCTGATGCCGATGTTAGCAAATATCGTCCGATTCCGATATGCTCACCAATATATCGTCCATCCCTACCAAATATCACTTGATTATCAGAGGAGTGTATTATGACATCAGATAGAACTACTCAGATATTCCAAATCAGGCTTCATCCATATCATGAAGGTGGATATTGATCCAACCATTTTAAAAGTAATGACCGGGCTGACGGAAACAGGATATGCCTGTACACTTTTATAAATGCCGACAGACGATTTGTTTGTTTGTTTTAAATCGTGGGATCGTTCTGTGTCAGTAAACATTTATGAGCGAGAAATGGGGGAAGAAACTCCTTTATGCGCAAATATTTATATAATAACCATCACATCTTAGTTAACTTGAAGTCAAGTGATGATATGTTGTGTGGTCCTCCCTCTACGACTTGACTTGGGAACCCATGCAGTTTATTAGGCTACAGATTAAATAAGTTATGAACTTCACAGGGTGGTGAAACTGCATGTGATGAGCTTGATGCTCCTTTCCAATAAATGTTGATGGTCTTATTCTGGTAACATGATGATCGATGATTGGTTGCCATTTGACAAATAAAATAATATCGCTCTCATCCATAATACTCTCATCATGTAGGTAGCCTACCCGCACTGTACATGTGAGCTGCTGGCTACAGTGCACAGGCCAAGAGCACGTTTGCTATATAACTCAACGTTTCTTTTAAACCATCAGTAGAGTTGAAAATGCGATGGAAACCCATTTAACCTGTATTTTTGATTCAGTACATGGGAATTTAACAGCAAAAGTTATTTGTCACACAAAGCCTTTTATCCGCAAAAAGTCTGTTTTGATAGAAACATTTCTGGTGGGAAAATGCGTATATTGTTCAATGCAGATTTTAGAATATTCAAATGAAAATCTATGGCAAGTTGCACGGAAACTTAGCTACTAAGGTGGATATTGATCCAACACCTGCTACTTATTCAAACCAGCCCACTGGGCACAGACATCAGTTCAACATGTAATTTCAATTTACATTATTTTGAGTCGTCAAAAAATGATGTTGTCATGACGTTGCCCTCTTTGGGTACAGAGACCATCCCCCTCTCTCTCTCTCTCCTACACCCAGGCTGCTGTTAGGCAGGTCATAAATTCCTGTAGGAGATTCTTCCTCATGGCCAGACAGCATAGAGAGAGAGTGAGTTCTCATAGGGAGAACAAAGGAACTTCTTCCACCTCACAGAACTGGAGAACTGAACAATATTCATGTTCTGGAGAATGTATAAACGGTCGGTGAAGTAGCCAGCTACGAACTGGTCCGTTTGGTACAATTTTGTGAAACTCAGAGACAATACAGCCACATTACCATAACCCTGTTTATACAAGAGTCTCAGTTGTGAGGCTTTCATCTAATTGTTGTATAAAATGAATGAGTAAAGATGAAACTATTTGTGAAATTGTGTTTGTGATTTTAAACTGTTTAACGAAGGAAACTCCGATTCCCTTTGGAGTTTAACTAAATCATAGGCCCGTCCCATGAGCACAGACATTGATCTGGCATCGTGGGACAGACGCTTTTTGCTCTTCCGAATATAACCCCCACATTGGGAATTTATCTTTAGACCATGCTTCTCAATTACGAGAGGGCTAAGGTTTGAGTAGAGACCAGCTTACCTCGATAACCACGAGAAGGCTAAGGTTTCAGACGATTGCTGAATTCTTAACCATACCACGTGGTTAAACTCTGAGACTATCGAACCGACAGAATAGGAACAAATCTTTGATACTAATTACTGGTCTGCAACTAGGAATTCGGTATCATTGAACGCGAAGACCGACAACCGCCGAAACATCTATTCTATAACAACATTGCTGAATGTTACTCTGAACTATCCATCCTAACCAGGACAGAGAGAGAGAGGGTGGACAAACTCTCCAACAGAAACAAACTTTCCAACAGAGATCACGACGACACACTGAGCGTAAATATATACAGTGGGGCAAAAAAGTATTTAGTCAGCCACCAATTGTGCAAGTTCTCCCACTTAAAAAGATGAGAGAGGCCTGTAATTTTCATCAAAGGTACACTTCAACTATGACAGACAAAATGAGAAAAAAAATCCAGAAAATCACATTGTAGGATTTTTTATGAATTTATTTGCAAATTATGGTGGAAAATAAGTATTTGGTCAGTAACAAAAGTTTATCTCAATACTTTGTTATATACCCTTTGTTGGCAATGACAGAGGTCAAACGTTTTCTGTAAGTCTTCACAAGGTTTTCACACACTGTTGCTGGTATTTTGGCCCATTCCTCCATGCAGATCTCTAGAGCAGTGATGTTTTGGGGCTGTTGCTGGGCAACACGGACTTTCAACTCCCTCCAAAGATTTTCTATGGGGTTGAGATCTGGAGACTGGCTAGGCCACTCCAGGACCTTGAAATGCTTCTTACGAAGCCACTCCTTCGTTGCCCGGGCGGTGTGTTTGGGATCATTGTCATGCTGAAAGACCCAGCCACGTTTCATCTTCAATGCCCTTGCTGATGGAAGGAGGTTTTCACTCAAAATCTCACGATACATGGCCCCATTCATTCTTTCCTTTACACGGATCAGTCGTCCTGGTCCCTTTGCAGAAAAACAGCCCCAAAGCATGGTGTTTCCACCCCCATGCTTCACAGTAGGTATGGTGTTCTTTGGATGCAACTCAGCATTCTTTGTCCTCCAAACACGACGAGTTGAGTTTTTACCAAAAAGTTCTATTTTGGTTTCATCTGACCATATGACATTTTCCCAATCTTCTTCTGGATCATCCAAATGCTCTCTAGCAAACTTCAGACGGGCCTGGACATGTACTGGCTTAAGCAGGGGGACACGTCTGGCACTGCAGGATTTGAGTCCCTGGTGGCGTAGTGTGTTACTGATGGTAGGCTTTGTTACTTTGGTCCCAGCTCTCTGCAGGTCATTCACTAGGTCCCCCCGTGTGGTTCTGGGATTTTTGCTCACCGTTCTTGTGATCATTTTGACCCCACGGGGTGAGATCTTGCGTGGAGCTCCAGATCGAGGGAGATTATCAGTGGTCTTGTATGTCTTCCATTTCCTAATAATTGCTCCCACAGTTGATTTCTTCAAACCAAGCTGCTTACCTATTGCAGATTCAGTCTTCCCAGCCTGGTGCAGGTCTACAATTTTGTTTCTGGTGTCCTTTGACAGCTCTTTGGTCTTGGCCATAGTGGAGTTTGGAGTGTGACTGTTTGAGGTTGTGGACAGGTGTCTTTTATACTGATAACAAGTTCAAACAGGTGCCATTAATACAGGTAACGAGTGGAGGACAGAGGAGCCTCTTAAAGAAGAAGTTACAGGTCTGTGAGAGCCAGAAATCTTGCTTGTTTGTAGGTGACCAAATACTTATTTTCCACCATAATTTGCAAATAAATTCATTAAAAATCCTACAATGTGATTTTCTGGAGAAAAAAAAATCTCATTTGGTCTGTCATAGTTGAAGTGTACCTAAGATGAAAATTACATGCCTCTCTCATCTTTTTAAGTGGGAGAACTTGCACAATTGGTGGCTGACTAAATACTTTTTTGCCCCACTGTACATTGATTGCAATTATTCCCGAATGAGTGAGCGTTCATGTGCAAAGGATTAGCATTTCAATTGTTATAATTATCAACTTTGCAGTGTCTTATCTCAGTCGACCCCCACTTCCCTTTTGTCCACCAAGCTGCCATGCAGGTTTAGCCCACTAGGGCACATTCCCCCATCATTTCCTTGTAACCATATCTACTTGTTTGTTTGTGCATTTCTGTGATTATTTAGTTAGTTAATAAATAAATGATTTAAGACAATTGATGTATGGATGACTCATAGTGAAGACAGGGTTCGTGCAAATAACCAACAATTTACGACGTTTGGAATTAGACTAACGTGAGGTAAAGAACAATTCATTAATTAGAAGACTAATTGATTAGATATTAAAATATCTGAAAGTTATATTAGGAAAATTATAACTATGTAATCTGAATATTTTCCTTGGTGCCCCAACTTCCTAGTTAATTACAGTTACATTATTAAGTTAGTTTAATCACATAATGATAATTACAGAGATTTTTTTTTTAAGTATTCAGTTTAATGACGCCAAAGACACGACAATGTTGATGGCATTTTGCAAATCCAAATCAGTTTTCTACATTGATCTAACATCATAAGTATTCGCTCATGAGCTTTCAGGTTTCCTAACTCCGTAAAACTCTTTTCACAGTGGGAGCAATAGAAAGGCTTCTCCCCTGTGTGTATTCGCTCGTGGAATTTCATGTTTCCTAACTGGTTAAAACTCTTTCCACAATGGGAGCAGGGGTAAGGCTTCTCCCCTGTATGTATACGCAAATGAGATTTTAGGTTTCCTAACTGGTTAAAACGCTTTCCACACTGGGAGCAGTGGAAGGGCTTCTCCCCTGTGTGTAGTCGCTCATGAGCTTTCAGCTTTCCTAACTCCGTAAAACTCTTTTCACAGTGGAAACAATGGTGTGGCTTCTCTCCTGTGTGTATCCTCCCATGTCTTTTCATGTTTCCTAACTGGTTAAAACTCTTTCCACACTGGGAGCAGTGGTAAGGTTTCTCCCCTGTGTGTATTCGCTCATGATCTTTCAGCCTTCCTAACTGGCCAAACCGCTTTCCACACTGGGAACAATGGTAAGGCTTCTCCCCTGTGTGTATTCGCTCATGAGCTTTCAGGCTTCTTAACTGACTATAACTCTTTCCACACTGGGTGCAATGGTATGGCATCTCTCCTGTGTGTGTCCTCTCATGTCTTTTCAGGCTTCCTAACTTGATAAAACTCTTTCCAATCTGGGAGCAGAGGTGTCGTCTTGCTGGTTTGGAAGTCTCTGGTTCCGCAGAGTTTGGTTTTTCTCCTGCCAAAGACAGTGTTTATTTAAAGAGAGACATAAATGAAACCTCAACATGATAAAACCGTCTTGCTATGAGGTTTAATCCAAATCAGATCCCTCAATAACCTGAGGCAAGTTTTCAAACATTTCATAATTCAAAACAAATGATGTTGTAGAGCTTCCTTGTAATTACTGATATGTTTACATTACTTATTTAATTAATTCAGTTTTATAAGTCAGAACAAAAAACTAAACAGTTCTAGAACACTGAAGACACAGACGTCACTGGATTCCAATTGAGCAGGTGGTTCTAAATACATAACTTTCATAGCTGTACGATACAGAATGTGACTTTTTCCATACGCACTAAAGCATATTACTCTCAAATTTTGTGCACAAATTTGTTTGCACTCTTGGCATTCTCTCAACCAGCTTCATGGGGTAGTCACCTGAAATGCATTTCAATTAACAGGTGTGCCTTGTTAAAAGTTAATTTGTGTAATTTATTTCCTTCTTAATGCGTTTGAGCCAATCAGTTTTGTTGTGACAAGGTAGATAGCCCTATTTGGTAAAAGACCAAGTCCATATTATCGCAAGAACAGCTCAAATAAGCAAAGAGAAACAACAGTCCATCATTTCTTTAAGACATGAAGGTCAGTCAATCTGGAAAATTCCAAGAACTTTGAACATTTCTTCAAGTACAGTCAGAAAAAAACATCAACCTCTATGATGAAACTGGCTCTCGTGAGGACCGCCACAGGAAAGGAAGACCCAGAGTTACCCATGCTGCAGAGGACAATTTCATTATTTACCAGCCTCAGACATTCCAGCCCAAATGAATGCTTCACAGATTTCAAGTAACACATCTCAACATCAACTATTTAGAGGAGACTGCGTGATTCAGGCCTTCATGGTCGAATTGCTGCAAAGAAACCTGCAAAGAAACCACAACTAATGGACACCAATAAGAAGAAGAGACTTGCTTGGGCCAATAAACATAAGCAATGGACATTAGATTGGTGTTAATCTGTCCTTTGGTCTGCTGAGTCCAAATTTGAGATTTTCGGTTCCAACCGCCGTGCCTTTGTGAAACGCAGAGTAGGTGAATGGATGATCTCTGCATGTGTGGTTCTGACCTTGAAACATGGAGAAGGAGGTGTGATGGTGCTTTGCTGGTGGTGACACTGTCTGTGATTTATTTCGAAATTCAAGGAACACATAACTAGAATGGTTACCTTCTTGGCTGTGTAAAGGCTATTTGACCAAGAAATAGACTGATGGAGTGCTGCATCAGATGACCTGGCCTCCACAATCACCCGACCTCAACCCAATTGAGATGGTTTGGGATGAGTTGGACCGCAGAGTGAAGGAAAAGAAGCCAACAAGTGCTCCGCATATGTGGGATCTCCTTCAAGACTGTTGTAAAAAGCATTCCAGGTGAAGCTGGTTGAGAGAATACCAAGAGTCTGCAAAGCTGTATTTGTATTAGTCGGGGACAGCCCTACTGGTAACATATACCAGTGAGCAGATCTATTTTATTTGTTCTAACTAAACTACAGCACTTACTTTGATGAGTCAAATCTGATCCTTTCTTCTCTTCTCCTCCTCTCACAGTTCCACTCAGCCCCGTTGTTTTCCTGCAGTCCACCAGCAGCACAGACAACCTCTTCATACCCAGCAGTAAGGTGCTACCGTGAGAGGCACGACACGGGGACTCCGGGAGGGAGGAAGGGCTAGCGTTGTCCTGGTAACCATAAAGAGGGGACACAGACACATATCATTATGGATGCTGATGTCACTGTTGTCATGAAGTTCGTTACAAAAACCCAGCCCAGACCCAGATAGAGCAAGCTGTATGCTAGACCAGACCAAGCTGTACCATCTGGTGTTCTGATCTGGAGAGACTCTTCTCTTCCTCGTCAGCATCAGGATGTTGTTGAGGCTCCCCAGAGGATCCACAATAGTCATGTCTCTCTCCTGTGTGAACGAGAACAGCAAACAGACAGTCAACTTATGATCTTCTACTACAATCACAGGGGCATGAATGTCTAAAAAGGGCCTAAAATGGGCCTAAAATGGGCACTTTCATCATGATTTTGTAAAATATTGTTTGTGTTGTAAATGTAAAAGGGTCCTTCCACTAAATGGAGGCTTTTTGCACCCCTTTGATATTTTAAGTAGAAATGATGCACCAATATTGAATTTTAAAAGCCTGTTATGCAAAGTGAAGTGCACTTTAATACAGACCACACAGAGAATTCAATAAATCGAATTTAAAAGTACCAAAAATATATGTACCAATGGCAGATTACATCTTAAACATTTCCTACCTTACTGAACAACATATTCAAGTGTAGAACTTCAGTAGAATGGCCCTTTAAAACCCCCACATTAGTTCAGGTTATAATTTGTGTAACTTTCCAACAGGAATATGTTCCAAAAACTTCGTAAATAACAAGGTTGCCAACAAACAGCGCATACAAAGTTGTATAGAGGCAGAATAAGACACCGGGAAGGGAGTGGGCTATTTCATTACGTGTTTCACTCACCACGTTAATCCACTCTGGTAGCCTACGGGCAAACATTAAGAATAAGCTACGTGGTGAGTTGATGCCTATTCGGCAGCGTGTTAGCTCGGTGAATTGAACATGCTACTTTGCATGCGGCGTTTGTTGGCATCCTTGTACTTTACGAAGATTTTGGAACAGATTCCTGTTGGGACGTTCCACAAATTAGACCCCATTAGTTCAACAACTGCATCGTTTGTGACCCTGGTTTTAAGACAGTACTCACTGGTGGTAATCGGAAATTCCCTCTCCTCCTCTTTTATTGAGATAGCCTCCTCTTCCTCTTTTACTACAAAATGTTCTTCCTCTTCTTTCAATGTTATGGCATCTTCCTCCTTTTTGATTCTGAAAGTTACTACCTCCTCCTCTTCCACTCTGACAACCTCTTTCCCATCTTCCTCTTTCACTGTAATATCATCCTCTTCTGTCAATGTGATAGCCTCCTCTTCCTCCTTTATCATCCTGAAAGCTTCTCCCTCTCCTTTCATCAGAGCTTCTTTCTCCGTCGAGCTTAGTGAGCTCATGCTCCGGGCGATTATCCTAGTGCAGTATCAATTTAACACATTTGCTAATCTAAGACTCAAATTACGTTAAAATGAACGAGTAGATACGTAAACATAATTATGAGCCAGCTAGCAAACCACCGCGTTGATTGAATCAGAAGCCTTTTGTCGCAGTTGAAGAAGCATCCTGTCCCGTCCACTAGAATACACGTCACGCAAGAAGCATCACCCGAAAGACTCATATCGCCACCAGCTGGCTGGAGTGGGTAACGCAGATTGGAGAAAAAACAACCAGATGTTATGTTTTCTCTTCCTTCTTACAGCCAATACTTTCCTCCAGGGCTGACCTGCCCATTAGGTAGGATTAGGTGACAGATTGACGAGGGTGGCATTTTACGAGCTAAATTGACCAACGCTCATCGCTAACAACACATAATAACACCTCACATAATGTTGCCCTAAAACTATGACAATTTCTATCACCCAGTGGCATATGGACTATTTAGGTGAGTGTTGGTGTTGCCACATGAAGCAGTGCCTGCTTTGTTTAAGGCAACATGGACATATACGGCTCTACCTGTGTAGAGCTCATGCTCCTTCACCCTTCCAATCTCTGAAGTGCCCTTTTGGGTGGTGGTATAATTTGTATTCATTTTTTTGTCATTTTTATTCTGAACCCACTGCCTGCAAGTCATTGTTAAATTTGCCTAACTATCTTACAGGTAGACCCTCTTTCTCTCTCTCATCATGTCACAAGCTGACAGGCTCCCAGAGGCAGGGCAATAAAAGGCCCCAGCTCACTCAACTGCCCCTCCCCTCTCCAACAGACATCAACCCAGAACATCCTGAAGACAGAACATCTAAAAGATCATCTGGGAATCCTTTCTTCCTCATGGAGCTTTTTGAAAGTGAGGTGAATATTCAATGTGAAGTTTGTACAGTGGATTCGGAAAGTATTCAGACCCCTTGACTTTTTCCACATTTTGTTAAGTTACAGCCTTATTTTAGAATGGATTTAAAAAACGACATATTCAGCAATCTACACAATACCCCATAATGAGAAAACAAAAACAGGTTTTATGAAAATGTAGCAAATTTCTTAAAGATAAAAAACAGAAATACCTTATTTACATAACAGTAACTATTCAGACCCTTTGCTATGAGACTGCCAGAGCAAAAACCAAGCCATGAGGTAGAAGGAATTGTCCGTAGAGCTTCGAGACAGGATTGCGTCGAGGCACAGATCTTGGGAAGGGTACCAAAACACTTCTGCAGCATTGAAGGACCCCAAGAACACAGTGTGGTGAAGAAGGCGCAACAGAGCCTCTTCAACCTCAGGAGACTAAAGAAAGTTGGCTTGTCACCTAAAACACTCACAATTTTTTACAGATGCAGAATGAAAGCATCCTGTCGGGCTGTATTACCGCCTGGTACGGCACCTGCACCACCCACAACTGCAAGGCTCTCCAGAGGGTGGTGCGGTCTGCCCAACGCATTACCGGGGGCAAACTACCCACCCTCCAGGACACCTACAGCCCCGATGCCAAAAAATATATAATCAAGGACATAAACCACCCGAGCCACTGCCTGTTCACCCCGCTATCATCCAGAAGGCGAGGTCAGTACAAGTGCATTAAATCTGTGACTGACAGACTGAAAAACAACTTCTATCTCAAGGACATCAGACTGTTTAACAGCCATTACAAGCACATTAGAGGCTGCTGCCTATAGGCATAGACTAGAAATCACTAGCCACTTTAAGGAATGGAACACTAGTCACTTTAATAAGTTTACATATCTGGCATTACTCATCTCATATGTATATACTGTATTCTATACTAGTCTACGGTATCCTAGTCCGTTCCGCTCTGATATCGCTCGTCCTTATGTATATAGTCTTAATTCATTCCTACTTATATTTGTGTGTATTGGCTAGTCATATCCCAGTTCAACTATTTGCTTATAGTCTTGGCTACAGCCACTGTGTTCTTTGGGAACTTCAATGCTGCAAAAAAATGTGTCTCCCTTCCCCAGATCTGTGCCTCGACACAATAATGTGTCGGCGCTCTACAGACAACTCCTTCCACCTCGTGGCTTGGTTTTTGCTCTGATATGCACTGTGAACTGTGGGACCTTATATAGACTGGTGTGTTCCTTTCCAAATCATGTCCAATTAATTGAATTGACCACAGGTGGACTCCAATCAAGTTGTAGAAACATCTCAAGGATGATCAATTGAAACAGCATGCACCTGAGCGAGTCTCATATCAAAGGGTCTGAAAACTTGTGTAAATAAGGTATTTCTTTTGATTTTCTATAATTTGCAAACATTTCTAAAAACCTGAATACTTTCCGAAGGCACTGTATGTATATAAAAACATGTTTTCCACTAACCCTACCATCCATCCCCTAATTAGAGTAAACTAATGCACAACAACTATTAGGCTTCTACGTCCAGCTTCTACATACTATGTACATTTTACGGACACAATGTATTTTACAATAGTTATATTTAGTTTGTTTTTAATCTTATCCTTCAGTTACGCTAAACCTCTCCCATCTATCTCTGAAGACCACCCCGTCCTATCCTTCAGTTACCCTAAACCTCTCCCATCTATCTCTGAAGACCATCCAGTCCTAACCTTTAGTTACCCTAAATCTCTCCCATCTATCTCTGAAGACCATCCAGTCCTAACCTTTAGTTACCCTAAACCTCTCCCATCTATCTCTGAAGACCACCCCGTTCTATTTGCCATATATTTTTAACTGTGCTGTTTCACAAAAGTTATTGACTTTTATATTCTCATCGTTGCTACAGATTGTAAATAAAAAATAAACATGTTTGATAAAAGTATTATTATTTTATTAATCAATTGACTATGACTTTTCAAATCACCCAGTAGTGCTGTCTGCAGAGTTAGCTCCAGGTAAATGTTGCCATTCCTTGACCTGCGACCAAAGACAAGCAACATATGGACAGTACCAAAACAAATGATCTAATGATTCTGTGTCTTCGCAGCTAAATATGCAGAGGTTCGTTGTATCCCCTATATATATTTTGTAAAATAATTTCAATTGAAAAATTCTAAGTTTTGAATCTGGTGTCATTCACAATTTTCATGAACCAAGTTTGTTCTTTAAAGCAGGGCTGACAGACAAGATTCTGACTTTTGCCCCCTTCCACTTGTCTCTTCCATTTTTGTGGTAATGCTGCAATTAGTTGGTTGTAATTTTGGGTAGAGCAGAGATTTCCATATATTTTTATGAGCTGCATGTGTGACAACTCCACCAGTCCTATTGATGGTATAATTTACAAAGATTATACCTTTTTCATGTAATCAATTTTATTTATTTATTTTGATCAGTTACTATATTTGAGTTTAACCATTTTTTTAAATGATTTGTTTGGTCTTTTCTGGTGGATTAAACTGAAATTGCAACCAACTTTCTAAGGCTTGTTTTAAAAAATAATGATCTTTTGGAGATGATTCCATTTTCAAATAACTGAAAGTGAGAGGTTGTAATCTGAATAAAGAGAAAAAGGCCATTCTTGAACATCGGGTGAGACATTCTTACTAATCTGATAGAGAACCAGGTCGGAATAAAAGTAGAACTTTTGTATGATTGAAGCTTTTAATTAGAGATCTAATGCTTTAATAATTAATAATTTCTGCCCTCCGAATTCATATTCATTATATAAATAGTCCTATTTAATTTAATCTTGCTTGCTGATATAAATACAATTGAATATTTTTTTCTTTAAAAGGGGACTGGGAGACAAGTCAGGATCGAGGCAAAGATGAACGGAGCAAAGTACAGAGAGATCCTTGATAAAATCCTGCTCAGGACCTCAGACTGGGACAAAGGTTCACCTTCCAACAGGACAATGACCCTAAGCACACAGCCAAGACATCGCAAAAGTGGCTTCGAGACAAGTCTCGGAACGTCCTTGAGTGGGCCAGCCAGAGCTCGGACTTGAACCGGATCGAACATCTCTGGAGAGAGCTCTGGTGCAGGTTTTCATCAAGGATCTCTCTGTACTTTTCTCCATTCATCTTTCCCTCGATCCTGACTAGTTTCCCAGTCCCTGCCACTGAAAAACATTCCCACAGCATGATGCTGCCACCACCATGCTTCACCGTAGGGATGATGCCAGGTTTCTTCCAGATGTGACGCTTGGCATTCAGGCCAAAGAGTTCAATCTTGGTTTCATCAGACCAGAGAATCTTGTTTCTCATGGTCTGAAAGTCCTTTAGGTGCCTTTTGGCAAACTCCAAGCTGGCTTTCTTTTGTCTTTTACGGAGAAGTGGCTTCCGTCTGGCCACTCTACCATAAAGGCCTAATTGGTGGAGTGCTGTAGAGATGGTTGGTCTTCTGGAAGGTTCTCCCATTTCCACAGAGGAACTCTTGAGCTCTGTCAGAGTGACCATCGGGTTCTTGGTCACCTCTCTGACCAAGGCCCTTCTCCCCCTATTGCTTAGTTTGGCTGAGCAGCCAGCACTAGGAAGGGTCTTGGTGGTTCCAATCTTCTTCCATTTAAGAATGATGGAGGCCACTGTGTTCTTTGGGACCTTCAATGTGGCAGAAATGTTTTGGTCCACTTCCCCAGATCTGTGCCGTGACACAATCCTGTCTCGAAAGGAATATATCACATCAAATATAGGCTACTTAAAGTTCAAGTTAGATCACACATTCCGCCGATTGTTGTTGAAAAACGTTTCTTAAACGGAACAAAACGGGGATAAACATACCTGAATTTGTCCAATAGAAACTCTCGTTTGCAACTGTTGGACTAATGATTACACCGTATATCAGCTAGATGCAGGCAAGAGTGTGCAAGGCGGTATTGAATGTGTCAATATATTTTTCAAATTCTTCTCTCGACCAGTGTGCACCTACGTTGTAAACCTTAATTCATAGGCTAGGTTGTAGCAACCTTATGATGGGAATAGGGGAAATGTTAGTATCATGTAGTAGTCTAAACCTATCGCTGTTACATTGAACAGGGTGAATGGAATATGATTTGGAGTCATCTAATATGCTGTAATAGAAATAAGGCCATGCTCATGAAAAAACAAATAGTTCTGCCTCATCTTAAACGGCACTGTTAGGATGGTGGACCACTCTTGGTACACATGGGAAACTGTTGAGCTGGAAAAACCCAGCAACTTTGCAGTTCTTGACACAAACCGGTGCACCTGGCACCTACTACCATCCCCCGTTCAAAGACACTTAAATATCTTGTCTTCCCCATTCACCCTCTGAATGATACACATACACAATCCATGTCTCATTTGTCTCAAGGCTTAAAAATCCTTATTTAACCTGTCTCCTCCCCTTCATCTACACTGATTGAAGTGGATTTAACTTGGGATCATAGCTTTCACCTGTATTCACCTGATCAGTCTAAGTCATGGAAGGAGCAGGTGTTCTTAATGTTTTGTAGACTCAGTGTAAAGCACTACAGATAATCAAGTGCTATTTGAATGTGATGCATTTGCTCTATTGTTTACAGCGGGGTTGGGAAATTCCAGTCCTCGAGGGCCTGATTAGTGTCACAGTTTTGCCCCAGCCCCAGCTAACACACCTGACTCCAATAATCAACAATTCATGATCTTCAGTTTAGAATGCAATTTGATTAATCAGCTGTGTTTGCTAGGGAGGGAGAAAAAGTGTGACATCAATCAGGCCCCGAGGACTGGAGTTGCCCACCCCTGGTTTACAGGATTATTTGTATTTTAAAGAGCGTAGCTTTAAGGGGTTAGTACCGTCACATCTAGATAAAAACGAATGTAAAAAATGAACAGAGCAAATGTGTATTAAAACACTACCTAATCATATAAGTATTTATTCAACATTTACATATTCATATTATAATGAAACAGTAGGGAGCAGGTCTCGAACCCTCGACCTTCTAGCCCGAGGTCCGGCGCGCTATCGACTGTGCCGCAAAAGCATGCTCGTGCGGCAGGGTTGATTTCCGCGAGTAATAACCCAGGGTCGCTATTATTATTACACTATTAAGCTTCTACGTCTGTATACAGGACGGTATTATTTGTAAGACGTAAGAGAAAATATATCAGCTTATTGTTAAATTATTATGACGTTCTTTCCAATACAAAAGGGTAGTAGCTATTGTTTCCAAACTGCGTTACACACTCCAGCCAGCAGAAGGTGATGGGAGTCTTTCAGGTGATGCTTCTTGCGTGACGTATAATCTAGTGGACGGGACAGGAGGCTTCTTCAAACAGCGACAAAAGGCTTCTGTTTAACCACGCTGTGCTTTGCTAGCAAACCTAAAACTCTTTAGACCATTCTTGTGTGTATTACTCTTAGTGTTTCGAACATAATTCTGTTTACCTATCTACTGGTTCATTTATAAACGTAATTTGCTTGTTAAATTAGCAAATGTGTTACATTGATACCGCACTAGGCTAATTTCCCTGAGCATAAACGCACAAATCTAGACGGAGAAAGAAACTCTGGTGAAAGGAGGCAAAGAAGCTTGAAGAATGAAAAAGGAGAAACAAGAGGATGATATTACAGTGAAAGAGGAAGATGGGAAAGAGGTTGTCAAAGTGGAAAAAAAGGTAGAAGCTTTCAGAATCAAAAAGGAGGAAGATGCCTTAAAATTGAAAGAAGAGGATGAACCTTTTCGAGTAAAAGAGGAGGATATCGCAATAAAAGAAAAGGAGACTGAAGTTCCGATTACCACCAGTGAGTACTGTCTTAAAAACAGGGACACAAACTATGCAGTTGTTGAACTGTGTTTTTTAAGGGGCATTATACTGAAGTTCTGCACTTAAATATGTTGTTCAGTACTGTAGGAATTGTTTAAGGGGCAATCTGCCATTGGTACATATTTTGTGCACTTCAAAATAATATTTATTGAATTCTCTATGTGGTCTATATTAAAGTGCACTTATTCTAATATAACAGGCTTTTAAAATATAATATACAGTGCATCATTTCTACTTAAAATATCAAAGGGACGCAAAATGCACCCATTTTGTGGAACGGCCCTTTAACATTTGCATCACAGTGGTGGGAAAAGTATGCAATTGTCATACTTGAGTAAAAGTACAGATACCTGAATAGAAAATTACCCAAGTAAAAGTGAGTCACCTAGTAAAATACTTCCTGAGTAAAAGTCTAAAATATACTGAAGTATCTAAAGTAAAGTTTATAAATAATTTCAAATTCCTTATATTAAGCAAACCAGATGGTGCCATTTTCTAGTTTTTTAATTTTTTTACATTTACGGATAGCCAGGGACACACTCCAACTCTCAGACAATCTACAATTGAAACGTGTGTTTAGTGAGTCCGCCAGATCAGAGGCAGTGATGATTACCAGGGATGTTCTCTTGATTAGTGAGTGAATTGGACCATTTTCCTGTCCAGCTAAGCCTTCAAAATGTAATGAGTACTTTTGGATGTCTGGGAAAATGTATGGAGTAAAAAGTACATCATTTTCTTTAGGAATATAGTGAAGTAAAAGTCAAATTAGTCAAAAATAGTAAAGTACAGATTCCCTGAATAACTACTTAAATCGTACTTTAAAGTATTTTATACCACTGATCACAAACAAAAGCATAATTAAAGTGGCTAATTTAGGCCCTTTTTAGACATATATTCATGCCTCTTGTAACACTCTGTATTTGCAATAGATGGTCATAAGTTTACTGTCTGTTTGATGTTGTCATTCACACAGGAGAGAGACATGACTATCGTGGATCCTCTGGGGAGCATCAACAACATCCTGCTGACGAGGAAGAGAAGAGTCTCTCCAGATCAGAACACCAGATGGTACAGCTTGGTTTGGTCTAGTATACAGCTTGCTCTATCGGGGTCTGGGCTGGGTTTCTGTAAAGCACTTTATGTCAACAGTAACATAAGCATCCATAATGATATGTGTCTGTCCCCTCTTTATGGTTACCAGGAAAATGCTAGCCCTTCCACCCTCCAGGAGTCCCCGTGTCGTGCCTCTCCCGGTAGCACCTTACTGCTGGGTATGAAGAGGTTGTCTGTGCAGCTGGTGGACTGCAGGAAAACAACAGGGCTGAGTGGAACTGTGAGAGGAGGAGAAGAGAAGAAAGGATCAGGTTTAACTCATCAAAGTAAGTGCTGTAGTTTAGTTTGAACAAATACAATAGATCTGCCGACTGGTATCTGTTACCAAGACAACCAGCAGAGCTCTGTTAGTTGACAGGAAGATAGACTGGTATCTGTTACCAGGACAACCAGCAGAGTTCTGTTAGTTGACATGAAGATAGACTGGTATCTGTTACCAGGACAACCAGCAGAGTTCTGTTAGTTGACAGGAAGATAGACTGGTATCTGTTACCAGGACAACCAGCAGAGTTCTGTTAGTTGACATGAAGATAGACTGGTATCTGTTACCAGGACAACCAGCAGAGTTCTGTTAGTTGACAGGAAGATAGACTGGTGGATATGGATGTTATGAATATCATAACACTGAAAAAGGATTCTGCCAATGAAAAGAGAGAAACCAATAGACCATATAAAACCTTGATGAAAGTTAGCTTTAGAAAGTTAAAAGATGATCCAATGTAAGGTGCTTGTTTTACAAAAACTTACATAAAACATTATGGATGTTACATTGTCTGTCCCAGTCAACCCCCCCTATCTTTACAAGACTGTTGAACAGACAAACTAAATTCAAGACACTGTTAATTAATTAACTAATACTGGAGGAAAGCTGTGATCAAGCTGCCCACTCAAGAGAAAGCTTCAAACTGTAACCAGTGCCGTCAACCTTGTTCAGGTTATCAGTCAACCTACCAGGGTAGTTACAAACAGTAGAGGAATGAAATCATCATGTTTTGATCATATCTTTACTAATGCTGCAGAAATGTGTTTGAAAGTAGTATCCAGATCCATCAGATGTAGGGATCACAATATAGTAGCCATGTCTAGGAAAACCAAAGTTCCAAAGGCTGGGCCTAATATTGTGTAAAAGAGGTCATACAATAAGTTTTGTGGTGATTCCTATGTTGTTGATGTAAATAATATTTGTTGGTCCGTGGTGTGTAATGATGAGCAACCAGACGCTGCCCTTGACACATTTATGAAATTGCTTATCCCAGTTACTAATAAGCATGCACCCGATAAGAAAATGACTGTAAAAACTATTAAATCCACATGGATTGATGAGGAATCAAAAAATGGTATGATGAAGAGGGATGCAAAAGAGATGGCAAATAGGTCTGGCTGTATAACTGATTGGCAAACGTATTGCAAATTGAGAAATCATGTGACTAAATAAAAAGAAGAAGAAACTACACTATGAAACAAAGATAAATGACATGAAGAATGATAGTAAAAATCTTTGGAGCATCTTCAATGACATTTTGGGCAAAAATATCAACAATGACTTGTCACCTGTGTCTGACAACGTGGATGGAAAATTGAGGATAATAGCGGCCGATATTGCCACTCCTATTTGCCTTGTCTTTAATTTAAGCCTACTAGAAAGTGTGTGCCCTCAGGCCTGGAGGGAAGCTAAAGTCATTCATGGATTGGACTGCTGAGGACTGGGGTAACGTCATTTTCTCTGATGAATCCCCTTTCCCGAATGTTTGGGGCATCCGGAAAAAAGCTTGTCCGGAGAAGACAAGGTGAGCGCTACCATCAGTCCTGTGTCATGCCAACAGTAAAGCATCCTGAGACCATTCATGTGTGGGGTTGCTTCTTAGCCAAGGGTGTGGGCTCACTCACAATGTTGCCTAGGAACACAGCCATGAATAAAGAATGGTACCAACACATCCTCCGAGAGCAACTTCTCCCAACCATCCAGGAACAGTTCGGTGACGAACGATGCCTTTTCCAGCATGATGGAGCACCTTGCCGTAAGGAAAAAGTGATAACTAAGTGGCTCGGGGAACAAAACATCAATATTTTGGGTCCATGGCCAGGAAACTCGCCAGACTGTAATCCCATTGAGAACTTGTGGTCAATCCTCAAGAGGTGGGTGGACAAACAAAAACCCACAAATTCTGACAAACTCCAAGCATTGATTATGCAAGAATGGGCTGCCCTCAGTCAGGATGTGGCTCATAAGTTAATTGACAGCAGGGCGGATTGCAGATGTCTTGAAAAAGAAGGGTCAACACTGCAAATATTGACTCTTTGCATCAACTTCATGTCATTGTCAATAAAAGCCTTTGACACTTATGAAATGCTTGTAATTATACTTCAGCATTCCATAGTAACATCTGACAAAAATATCTAAAGACACTGAAGCAGCAAACTTTGTGGAAATTAATATTTGTGTCATTCTCAAAACTTTTGGCCGCGACTGTAGGTCGCATTCTGTATCATACAGCTTTGAAAGTTATATATTTAGAACTGTTTCGTTTTTTGTGTTCTGACTTGTAAAACAGAATGAATAAATAAGTAATGTAAATATTAGTAATTACCAGTAAACTCTACAACATTTGATTTAAAATCGCACCAAGATTGTTAAAACTGGCCTTAGGTTATTGAGGGATCTGATTAGGATTTACCCTCGTAGCAATGCCGTTTTATCATGTGGAGGTTTCATTCGGGTCTCTATTTTAAAAAACACACTTTTTTCTTTGGCAGGAGAAAGACCAGACTCAGAGGAACCAGAGCCACGGACGTCCAAACCAGCAAGAAGACACCAGTACAGTACTTTTTATTGATTTTTGAAGACCCCCAAACAATTTAGAGAAATAAAAAATGGTTTGACCATTAAGCAAAAACAAGCCTGTTTTGAGGCTGAATATATCCCAAAATAGGAAAGTCACAGTCATAGCTCACACATGCTCTGTTCCAGTGTGCCCATACCTATAATTTGAGACCATTTTTGGAAAGTTTTGCGCTTTTTTCGATTTTTAAACACCCCCAGACAATTTAGACAAATAGGCCATGATTTGAACATACAGTAAAAACAACCTTGGTTTGAGGCTGAACGTACAGCCAAAACAAGCCAGTTTTGAGGGTGCATAGATCCGTGATCATAGATCAGTGATGTATCACACAGGCTCTGTTCAGGTGTGACTAGACGTATACTTTGAGACCATTTGTGTAAACATTGGAGCTTTTTTGAGATTTTAGACATCCGCAGACTAATTTGAAAAACAAACCTGAATTGAATTTTCAGCAAAAAAAATCACATTTTTGAGCGTGCATAGATCCATAAATTGGACAGTCACAGTGATGTATCACACATGCGATGTTCCAGTGTGACTAGGTCTCTAGTTTGAGACCATTTTTGTAAACATTTGAGCTTTTTTACCGTCCCACATATCCCAGAGAGGTTTTAAGTAATAACTTCATTACATGTACTTATTGTGCATTCACTGTGTTACAGAAAACAAAGAAGGATCCCTATTGTGTGCAGATTTTGCATGAAGAACCAGGAAAGCATATCTATACATCTCAGCAGAGTCTGCATGAAGACAGAATCAAAACAAAAGATTGATCAGGAAGTTCGTAATTCCCGCGACTCCATGATAGAGCATCTTTGGCACGGCAGGATTATTGACTACAGAATACTCAGCTGTATTGTGACACAACAGGACGCACTCCAACCTCTGATTAAGAACCGTGAACAAATGGGTCATTTTGTTACGAACAAGCCAGAAGCCAAACTAATAACTGGGTAAGCTACTATTTTGCACTGATAAAATAATATATGTGCAAGTTACATGCTATTGGAACTCATTTGGACTGTTGTCCAACTATGTTTGATTGTAAAATAATATAAATGTTTTTGTTAATCTGTATGATATTTCAGCCAAGTGGAAGTGGCTCAGGTGTTGGCACCAACTACAGATGAAAATATAGATGAAGAATCAGACGTCAACATGGAAGATGACCAGTCGGCGTTGTACCAACCGTAAGTAAATACAACTAGAAATCATTTTCATTAACAAGTACTACGTAGAAGTATAGAAGCAAACATGGATGTATTTTATTTATTCTCATCTGCATACCAAATATTTTCCAGACCATTGAACCAGTCATGGGACACCAAACTGAGAAAGGGGATGCAAAGCAGTGGTTTATACCAAAAGCACCCTCTGGATTGTGATCTTCTGGCTGGATTTGGGAAATATCTCCGTGACGACAACAACATTCCCAATTTCAAACAGGAGGTATGTACAGAGATTTTACTTTAATTTAACTGTTTACATATTTTAATGAGAATTAATAGATTTTAAAGTAGTTATTAACTATGTAATTAATATTATTTTCATGTACAGGTTGTAAATGTGTCAAGGTTTTTGTTTTACATGGACTCAAACAAACCATCGCTGGATTTTGTTAATAACTTGGAAAAAAGCAGATCATTTTTTACCAAGCTTGCAGACATTGGACAGAATAAGCAAACCATTGCCAACTACATGAAGAATTTGAAGAGATTTATTCACTACAACATCACCATTACAAGCCTTATTCAGACAGACAGAGCCGTGTTTGAGCAATGCAAGCATTTCCTCCTATGCTTGAATGAACTGCAGAAGTCCATGAGCAAGCAGGTGTCTCAGGAAACTACTGTGAAAAGGTATATATTTCAAATTGATCCTCACAGAAATGTTATTTTTTTTAAATAAGTGTGTATTATCAACATTCTTAAAATAATGTATGTATTAATGTTTTTCTGCAGATACACACAGATGGTGTCAGTTGCGAAGACACCAAAAGAATGTTGGGAAATTTTGAGGGTGGCGAAGAACGAATTTCTGTGTATCATTGGGAAGGCCATGAATGAAGAATCCTTGCTGGAAACTGAACAACTGCATGTTCTGTACTACCTTGAGTCTCTGCTCATGCTCAAACATCTCCAAAGGGCTGGAGTGATCAAACATTTGACCGTAAGTTAACTAAATGTCATAAATTTGCTATAATGTTGAATTGTATTTGCTTCTTTGGCATGTGTTTTATTAATATGTCACTGTTCCAATTGCAGCTGAGCGAATGGCTCTCAAGGAGCGCGTGCAAGTTGCCAGATGGTGAGAATTGGACTGTCGTCGGTGTTAAGAAGCACGAAACAGCAACTCAGCAAGTTGCAACCATTTTGTTAGATGAGGAGGAACATGCAGTAAGTATATTTACTACAATCTGTTATTGTGAATGTGATTTAATACAAACCTGTTAAACACCTCTACCGACTCCCCCCTCCCGGATCCGGGATCCTCCTCATCAGAAACGCTGACTAGCATAGCCTAGCCTAGCGTTTTGTTTGAAAATGTGCATATTTATAGCTACAAGTCTGGGTTCTACATTGCAGCCATGGTCACAAATGGCACCAAAATGTCCGGAGAAATTTTAGACAGCCACGTAATCTAACAGAAAAACTCATCATAAACTTTGCTGAAAAATACAAGTTGCATATATAATTAAAGATACACTGGTTCTTAATGCAACCGCTGTGTTAGATTTAAAAAAATATATATACTTTAGTACAAAGCACAGCATGCAATAATCTGAGACAGCGCTCAGCCATTCTCCGCCATGTTGGAGTCCAAAGAGTCCACCAAAATACGAAATTACATCATAAATATTCCCTTACCTTTGATGATCTTTCATCAGAATGCAGTGCCAGGAATCCTAATTCCACAATAAATTGTTGTTTTGTTTTAGATTGTCCATTTCTTCTGTCGAATTAGCAATTTTGGCTGGCATAGTGGAGCTCACGTGTCCATGAAGATTTTACGCATGAACGAAAAATTCAAAAAGTCATAATAATAGTCGAATAAACTGGTCAAACTCAGTTGAGAATCCATCTTTAGGATGTTTTTCAGAAATCAATCCAATAACTTCCCAGACGGAGCATTTCTTCGTGTCTACCTAACGCATTGCAGAAAACGATATGACAAACCGAAGTGCGTAGCCAAGTACTACTAATATGGCTGACCTCTCACTCCAGCGAGTCCCATCCGGTCCCAGAAAAGGCTAGAGACTTCATTCCACGTTCTACTGCCTGTTGACATCTAGTGGAAGGCGTATGAAGTGCATACAGATCCATAAATAAAAGACAATTGAATAGGCAATGCCTTTCACAGAGACCCTGTTTGGAAGTTTGCCTGCCAAATGAGTTCTGTTTTACTCACAGATATAATTCAAACAGTTTTAGAAACGTCAGAGTGTTTTCTACCCAATAGTAATAATAATATGCATATCATATGATCTAGGACAGAGTACGAGGCCGTTTAAATTGGGCACGATTTTATCCAGAAGTGAATCGGGTGCCCCCTATTTACATGTATTAATGTTGTCTATATTTTCAGTGGTTCGATGTGTACTACCGACATGTTCGACCAGCTTTTCTTAAAAACTCTGATGACATGCAAGAAGATGAGAGATTCTTCATTTCCACAACCGGGAAACCCATCTACAACCCATCCAATGACCTACAAAGGTTTCATGCCAAGTAAGTACACCACTGTTAAGGAGAACACTGTTTAATCATTCCACAATACTTTTTGGACAGTACAGTTTTCTGAAACCAAACTGTTTTTCTTGTTCTTTCATCAGATACAACTTGCCCAACATCACGAGCCAGGTAGCAAGAAAAGTTTGAGACAAATACCAAAGCCAGCTTCACAGACCAAGAGATGTCCCTTGTTGCTGACTACGTGGCCTATACAACTGCTACAACTAAAAAGCATTACCGCTTGAAGACAACAGTCAATGCCTGCATGGAAATGAAGCTGATCTCCAAAGTTGCCATGTCCATTGAATCTAAGTATTTACACAAATTATATAAATTACACTTTACATTGTCTTGTAAATGCTGCTACATATAGATACAAATGTGTTGTTATGTTCCCTTTTTCAAGTAGTGAGACTGCAGGCCCCTCCTGTGCAAGCACAAGGAGAAAAGGAGCATTGTCCAGCAGCAAAAAGTTGGATGAGGCACAGACCTTGAAACTCTTCTATGAACACCTCCCTGTCACAATTGATGGACAATCAATCAAGACGAAGGACAGACGACTGATTGCAGGAACGTATGAGAGATACTGCTATGACAAGTGGAGAAGCCAGCAAGAGAAAATGAGACGTGATTATGTGATCGGTATGAAGCAGCTAAAATACACTAAACTAAATACAATTTTGTTATATTATATATTACAAAAATGTACTTTATTTAGTCAGTAAATAAAGTACTACTTGATAAGGGCTTCTACTATTGAATAAATGAAATGATTAATAACACTTATTGTTTGGTTACAGAGCACTTCCCCAGAAGACAGCCCACTGCAAGTCAAGTAGAGAGATACATTGAAAGGCAGAACTGGGAGAAGAACAAAGTGAAAGTGGAGAATGTCCTTTGTTACTGGCAACCTTCAATTATCACTGACACACCAAAAGACAACAAGGCAATTAAGAAGCTGGTGAAGTCCCAGAAGTGGAAAGGACTGTACATTGCCACTGACCCTGATAAAGGAAAAAAGGTCATGACGACACGTCCATTTGCTAAAGGGGAAGTTGTCTGTGACTACCACGGTCTCCCACTCTCAGGGAAGCAGGGGAAAGAATTGTTGGCAGCAACAGGGAATGACGAGATGGGGTTCCTTTACTTCTACAAGGAATCGTCAGGGAAAACGTACTGTATAGATGCAAAGACTGTGCCCTGCCCTTGCCACCCAGAGATGGACACAATTGGACGTAGGATAAATCATTCCAGAAAGAGAAGCAACATAAAGGGTCAGCTTCAGCAATTAGAAGAGGATGGCAACGTGTGGAACATCATCCTTTTCATTGCCCTACGAGACATTCAGGTGCAACAAGAACTGTTATTTGACTATGGGGTGTCAAGAAAATATTTTGTTGGAGAAGGAGAAGATTTGGAATGGCTTGACAACTAGGTCCGTCAGCTTGAAATCTGATGGGTCTCAAAACAACCCCCCTTGGGTGGTGCTGTGGCGGAGATAAGAGAGTGACCTTTGGAAGTGATCTTCCCAGCCTGTCAACATTTTGTTTTCTTCTGTTGTTATACATATTGAAAGAGAATGTGCAATATTAAATAATAGATCATCACACACACACAAACATGGCTTCATCGTTGTTCACAGTTTATTCATAGTTTCTCACCATTTTTAATTATCGCATATGATCATAGTTTGAATATAGTTGGCCATAGTTTCTAATCATAGTTTCTAAATGTACTTTCTAATTGTATTTTCTAGTCTGAGAAGTTTTGGTACAATAATAAAGTCAAATGCAACCGAACAGGCCAGAAGCAATTGTTTGTCCCTGTAGTTTTGAATGTTTCCCTGTCAGAAAATTGTTGAAAGGCTAAGAGAATGACCTTTGGAGGTGATCTTCCCAGGATGTCAACATTTCGTTATCTTCTGTTGCAGAGGGGAGGGGCAGTTCAGTGAGCTGGAGCCTTTGATTGCCCTGCCTCTGGGAGCCTGTCAGATATGTTCAAAATATCAGTAAGATGTATCTGTAAAATATTTTGAGCTACAAACATACTTCTTCTATTTGGAGAGTTTTTTTTTTTTACCATTCAGGGATCTACTATCAAACAGTCAAGAAATCATTAAAAGATTAATGTTTACACTGCTCCACTGCTGTGACAAGTGGAGAAGCCAGCAAGAGGAAAGGAGATGATTCATGTGATTGGTAAGGTGCACCTAAAATCCAGTAAACTGAATACAATTTTGTTTTATTAGGTATTACGAAAATGGGCAATGATTTGAACATACAGTAAAAACAAGCTTGTTTTGAGGCTGCATAGATCCATAGATTGGACAGTCACAGTGATGTATCACAAATGCTCTGTTCCAGTGTGACTAGACCTATAATTTGAGAGCATTTTGGGAAAGTTTTGAGCTTTTTCCATTTTTAAACATCCCCAGACATTTACACCCTCTTCCCCAGAATTTCAAGGGCCCGGGAGAGCTCACCGGACGCCGCCGGAACCGCAATGCTTTCCAGGGCTTGGGCCCCTCTCTCGGGGCGAACCCATTCCAGGGCGCTCTGCTCTTCACAAAGAAAAGAGAACTCTCCCTGGGGTTCCCGCCAGCTTCTCCGGGATCGGTCGCGTTACCGCACTGGACGCCTCGTGCCGCCCATCTCCGCCACTCCGGATTCGGGGATCTGAACCCGACTCCCTTTCGATTGGCCGGGGGCGACGGAGGCCATCGCCCCTCCCTTCCGAACGGCGTTCGCCCATCTCTTAGGACCGACTGACCCATGTTCAACTGCTGTTCACATGGAACCCTTCTCCACTTCGGCCTTCAAAGCTCTCGTTTGAATATTTGCTACTACCATCAAGATCTGCACCCGCGGCGGCTCAACCCGGGCCCGCGCCCTAGTCTTCCGTTCTCACCGCAGTGGCCCTCCTCCTCATACATGTGAAAATGTTAATTTTACCTTTTTATTCTACAATAACCTTTACCCCCTCCTTTTGGGAATGTCTCCTCACTTCCAGTAGATTAGCTTTCATAAAGATGTATCCAAAGGAGCAATAGAGTTGGAGAACATGCGCCCGTGTATTTTGTTCTCTTTGAGGTCCATTTTCTCCGAAACCTAAACCTAACCCGCCAGAGCCCTGTTCTCCTATTGAACAAACTGCTATCTTGAAATGTTGAAAAAGTTGTGTTCATAGGAAGCATGGGCTGTTTTCTCTCAAGACAAAAAAGTAGGCCCAAAATGAGGCCTGACCTAAATTGAAGGTGATTTTGGGTAACAGCGGCCAATCCGTTGAGGCTAGAAACACAATTAAACCACAGGAATGTTTTTGAGGTCCTCCATATATTCTCTGACCATGTGAAATGAACCCTTAACAGTGAATAAATTCCAAAATGTACCGTACTTCTCTCTTAACTCTCTTAACTGCTAGGTCCATCTGCTTGAAATCTAATGGGACACAATACTATCCATGAACATGTTTGGTTCTACATATTAGAGTAAGAACTTGACGGACAAATATTCTCAGAACCCAACAAACCTCTCTTTAAAAATTCAAAAACTGTAATTTCTGTAATATGTTTAGCCATGCAAGTTTGACTGAAAATGTCAGGTCCTCACGGGTAATTGAATGATTTGCCTTGCAAAATCACCTACAATGACAGCTCATCAGGCAACTATAAGGATTACCTTTACTGATTTAAGCTATGGACCTGGAGCCACAGGAAAGGCTTAAATTGTCCCTGTAGTTTGAATGTTTCCCTGTCAGAAAATTGTTGATAGGCTAAGAGAATGACCTTTGGAGGTGATCTTCCCAGGATGTCAACATTTCGTTATCTTCTGTTGCAGAGGGGAGGGGCAGTTCAGTGAGCTGGAGCCTTTGATTGCCTTGCAGAGGGGAGCCTGTCAGATATGGTCAAAATATCTGTAACATATATCTGTAAGATAATTTGTGATACAAACATACTTCTATTTGGAGAAGGTTTTTTTTCCCATTCAGGGATCTACTATCAAACAGTCATGAAATCATAAATAAATGAATGTCTACACTAAAGTATGTGGATTTGATGGACTTTCTAACCTTAAAGGGCCAAGAACCAAAGTACAAATGCCAATGAAGTCCCTGCTCAGCCCTGATCCTTTAATTTGTTTAAATTCTGGTTTCTTCTTAAGTTCCGGCCTTTCTAGGGAGTTTTTCCTAGCCACCATGCTTCTACACCTGCATTGCTTGCTGTTTGGGGTTTTAAGCTGGGTTTCTGTACAGCACTTTGAGAAATCAGCTAATGTGAGAAGGGCTTTATAAATAAATTTGATTTGAGTCAATGCCATGTCTGTTGTCTTTTGTCATAGAGAGAGAGAATCTATTTCATAAAGGTATCCATTAAGATAGGGAGAGAGTGTGTACATTCTAGGCCCAGAATGAAGCCTGACCTAAATTAAAGGTGCTTTTGGGTTACAGCAGCCAAACCGTGGAGGCTAGAAACACAATTCAACCACAGGAATGGTTGGGAGGTCCTCCTTATTTACTCAGACCATTTGAAATGAACCCTTAAAACAGTGAATCAATTCCTAAATGTGCCTTAGTTCTCTCCCCTTAGGAATACATTGCCTGCTGCTCGAAATTCAACTGGATGACTAAGTGGGTTAGGGTTACCCTAGAAAACTATCATCAATGACAACTAATCAGGCTACTATAAGGATTACCTGTGTTGTTTTTCAGCTTCCTGGAGCAACCGGAAGTGGTTAAGTTGACCCTAAAAGAGGTATTCAACCCTATGAAAATCAATCCGTTTTTAACATAAAGACTTGAAACTCAGGATTATGTAAACGGGTGTCCCAGTGAGGAAATGTGTTTAATTGTAGCTTCCTGTGACAACCGGAAGTGCCTTACATTGAGGTCATAGGTGCTGTTTTGAGGGGTTAAAAAGGTCACATCTTTCCAAAATATCATATGTGTGATTAGGCAACCCTCATGAACTGATACATACAAGACTGGTAATAGGACTTCACTGCTACTTCCTATCTGGTAATAGGACTTCACTGCTATTTCATGGTTTTGATGTCTTCATATATTATTCTACAATGTATAAAATAGTGAAAATAAAGAAAAACCCTTGAATGAGTAGATGTGTCCAAACTTTTGACTGGTTCTGTATCCTTATGCTACTGTCACATAACATAATATAATGTCAGTGTCAGTATCCTTAGATGCTGTGGGAATGTGTTATATTGTGTGCATGTACCCCTTGTAGATATTTCTTAACATCTTAGATACTAGTACATTAGTAGTACATAACAGTGTAATAGTCTAGTACTACAGTACGGTCCTGTCTTGACGTTTGAAACTGAAAAGTTTATTGTCAGAACCAGCTTTTTGGACATGTGTAGTATATAAAATATCAGGGACACCTTGACTCACCAAAGGTTCTTGTTCTCTACAGTTTAACATAAACAGTATTTCCCTCCCCTCTAAAAACATACTTTTGGATTATAAACATGTCAATAAAAAAAGATGACTAAAGTATCTTGTCATGTCATATACATCGTAACCCAAGGGTGGTCAAATTGTTGTTCAAATGTTGCATATAAAATCTTTAGTTCCTAGGCATTGTTTTATATGTTATAATGTATAATAAACAACTATATTGTATACATTAACAATATTGTTTTGTCAAAATAAACTGCTACCTGCATCTGTATGCAGACAATACAGTTGTGTACTATATTGCCCACCCTGCTGATCAGTCTCTATCTGAACTACAGTATGCTGTCATTATTTTACAGAAAACCTTTATTGACCTTAAATTGTTATTGAATCTGTGTAAAACTAAGTATATGTTGTTTTCTAGAGTGCACAAAAATGATTCTTATGATTGAAGTGTGTCACGTTGTATAAAGATCGGAGACAGGCGCAGGAATACAAAATAGTTTGTTTTTTTCTACCCACAGATGCGTACGTCATAAAGATGACGGGGACGAAGCCCAAAGCAAACACGTATATTTTACACGAGGCTGTAACCCAAACAATGAGCGAGGTGTAAACCTCTAATAAATACCCGGGACGAGACCCATAGTAACAATACACGGGACGAGACCCGTAATGACAATACACGGGACGAGACCCGTAATGACAATACACGGGACGAGACCCGTAATGACAATACACGGGACGAGACCCGTAATGACAATACACAGGACGAGACCCATAGTAACAATACACGGGACGAGACCCGTTACGACAATACACGGGACGAGACCCATAGTAACAATACACGGGACGAGACCCGTAATGACAAAACACGGGACGAGACCCGTAATGACAATACACGGGACGAGACCCGTAGTGACAATACACGGGACGAGACCCGTAGTGACAATACACGGGACGAGACCCGTAGTGACAAAACACGGGACGAGACCCGTTACGACAATACACGGGACGAGACCCATAGTAACAATACACGGGACGAGACCCGTAATGACAATACACGGGACGAGACCCGTTACAACAATACACGGGACGAGACCCGTAATGACAATACACGGGACGAGACCCGTTACGACAATACACGGGACGAGACCCGTAATGACAATACACGGGACGAGACCCGTTACAACAAGACCCGGTACAACAATACAAAAAAAACGAAGTATATGTTGTTTTCTAGATTGTACAAAAATAATTCTAATGATTGAAGTGTGTGTACCTTGTATGGTGTATCTGACTTTAACCTGTCTTTTAAAAACCATATTGATGAGTTAGTTAAGATGCTGAGTTGGTGTTTTAGACTGGGTTTCTGTCTAGATGTTAAGCTGTCTTTAAAAAACCATATTGATGAGTTAGTTCATTAAGATGCTGAGGTGGTGTTTTAGGCTGGGTTTCTGTATAGACATTAAGCTGTATTTTAAAAACATATTGATGAGTTAGTTAATTAAGATGCTGAGTTGGTGTTTTAGGCTGGGTTTCTGTATAGACATTAAGCTGTATTTTAAAAACATATTGATGAGTTAGTTAATTCAGATGCTGAGTTGGTGTTTTAGGCTGGGTTTCTGTATAGACATTAAGCTGTATTTTAAAAACATATTGATGAGTTAGTTCATTAAGATGCTGAGTATAAAAAGGGTCTTCTTCTATAGAAATAGGTCAGGCCTCTTGCTTAATAGTACAAAGCAGATCATTCAATCAATGTTCTTACTGGTCCTAGACTATGGTGACATCATCTATATGAATGCAGCTGCCACTTCATTAAAGCCATTAGATGCATATGACCATAGTGCACTTTGTTTTATTATGGGTACAGGTTCAGTGCACATCCCTGTATTCTCCATCAGGAAGTAGGCTTGACCCTCTTTGTGGTCACGTAGGTCCATTCATTGCTCTCTTTGCATTTATAAAGCTCTTTGACAGTAACTCCCTCTGTAGCTAACATCTACAATAACCATTAGAGGTAAGAGTTGGTGTTATCATACACAGTTTCAGGGATGGCTAGCTCTGGTAATTCCTTTGGTCTGTACAGAGTTAGGTAAATCTGCTCTTAGCACCTTTCTTGTGGAATAATCTCCAAACTTCTCTAAACGTTTGTTTTGGTGCCTTTAGGTTAATTCAAACTTCTGAATGAGGACCTGTTACAACTTACTTACAAAACCTTTAACGGAGTTCATGAAACCATTCAGTCATGGATGTATGTAAACATAATTACCAGGTATTGCTTGTTACAGAAGACTACTGTTGTACATTGAATAGCCATTCATCACTGTTACATCTCCTTGATGTGATGGTTTTCTATGTCTGTACATAGTGTGAATAGTGGTTTCCAAAAAGTTATTTCCACCTAAACCAGAATGTTAAATGACCTTTATGATCTTTTGTACCACTATTACTTTGGGGTTCTAATCCCCCTCTGTCAACATCCACACTGTGAACACATCTTTAACATTCATGAACCTTCACTATCTTCATCCCTAAACTAGCAACAATAACTATTGTCTATTGTTATTCTCAATGACCTTCCTGGCCATATGAAAGTCTTGCTAAATACACCAGTTTTGGCACCAGTTTTTTATGTCTTTGGTTATGCAAACATTTGTTTATTATATTATATTTTCTCATTAAGATGAATGCTGTTTTAATTCTATATGGGTCACGCCTTGCTTTGGTCAGGTGTTCTCTTATGGGTCAATAATTTTAATTCGAATATAGCAATGATGCTCTCTCCTCAACCACTTCCAGTGCCTTTGGAAAGTATTCAGACCCCTTGACGTTGTCCACATTTTGTTATGATAGTCTTATTCTAAAATGGATTAAATAAAACTATTTCCTCAGACATCTACACACAATACCCCACAATGATAAAGCGATAAAATACTTTTAGACATTTTAGAAAATTTATTAAAAACAAAAAACATACATCTTATTTACATAAGTTTTCAGACCCTTTGCTCTGATACTCGGAATTGAGCTCAGATGCATGTTTCCATTGATCATCCTTGAGATATTTCTACAACTTGATTGGAGTCCACCTGTGGTAAATTAAATGATTATTGGGTATTGTGTGTCGATTGATGAGGAAAAATTTTAAGTAATACATTTTAGAATAAGCTGTAATGTAACAAAATGTGGAAAAAGTCAAGGGGTCTGAATACTTTCCGAATACACTGTACAAACATCACATTGAATATTCACCTCACTTTCAAAAATCTCCATGAGGAGGAAAGGATTCCCAGATTATCTTTTAGATGTTCTGTCTTCAGGATGTTCTGGATTGATGGCTGTTGGAGAGGGGAGGGGCAGTTGAGTGAGCTGGGGCCTTTTATTGCCCTGCCTCTGGGAGCCTCTCAGCTTGTGACATGATGAGAGAGAGTGAGAGATGGCCTACCTGTAAGATATTTTGTGCTATAAACGTACTTCTATTTGAAGAGGTTTTTGACCATTCAAGGACCTAATCTTTCATTTATATTCTACGTTTAGTTTTTCAAGGTTTCTGATTGTCGCTGTTTTTCTGTTTTTCGCTTCCAAAATCACACTGTTAATAGAAAAAAAACAACATTGGATGTTCTAAATCCACAACAATAATTTAACCACATCAGGAGACCACTTTTGAAGTCTGAGAAAAATATTTGAGATATCTGAGAAGATATTTTCATTTTTTGGGTGTAGATAACGACAACTTGCAGGCAGTAGGTTCAGAATAACTTTGGCAAAAATGAATATAAATTATACCACCAGATGAGCCTTGGTCAATTTAGCTAGGAATATGCCACCCTCTTCAATCTGTCACCTAATCTTGCCTAATGGGCAGGTCAGCCCTGGAGGAAAGTATTGGCTGTAAAGAAGGAGGAGAAAACATAACATCTGGTTGTTTTTAAATGACTTCTTATGACATTGCTTGCCAGAATAAACAATGTAATGGGGATTTTTTCCCCAGTCTGCGTTACCCACTCCAGGCAGCAGACGGCGATGTGAGTCTTTCAGTTCATGGTTCTTGTGTGACGTATAATATAGTGGACGGGACGGGAGGCCTCTTCAACAGTGACAAAAGGCTTCTGATTCACCCACCGCGGTGGTGTGTAGCGAGCATTAAACCGAACCATTTAAGATCTTTAGACCAATATTGTGTATATTAATCTTAGTGTTTAGAACATCATTCTGTTTACGTATCTACTTGTTCATTTAAACGCAATTTGCTTATTACATTAGCAAATCTGTTACATTGGTACTGCGCTAGGCTAATGTCCCTAAGCATTTTAAATTTGTATTTATTTCACCTTTATTTAACCAAGTAGACTAGTTGAGAACAAGTTCTCATTTACAACTGTGACCTGGCATGAGCTCACTAAACTAGACGGAGAAAGAAGCTCTGATGAAAGGAGAGAAAGAAGCTTTCAGAATGAAAGACGAGGAAGAGGAGGCTATCACATTGAAAGGAGAGAATGATATTACAGTGAAAGAGGAAGATGGGAGAGAGGTTGTCAAAGTGGAAGAGGAGGAGGTAGAAGCTTTCAGAATCAAAAAGGAGGAAGATGCCGTAACAATACAAGAAGAGAATGTAGTGAAAGAAGAGGAAGAACCTTTTGGAGTAAAAGAGGAAGAGGAGGCCATCTCAATTAAAGAGGAGGAAGACGTTTTGGGAGTGAAAAAGGAGGAGGCGACTGAAGATCCGATTAACACCAGTGAGTACTGACTTAAAAACAGGGGCACAAGCTATGCAGTTGTTGAACTAATGTGTTGTTTTAAAGGGACATTCTACTGAAGTTCTACACTTGACTATGTTGTTCAGTACTGTAGGAATTGTTTAAGGTGTAATCTGCCATTGATACATATATTTTTGGGACTTTTAAATGAGATGTATTTAATTATCCTTGTTGTCTGTATTAAAGTGCACTTCATCTAAAATAACAGGCTTTTAAAATGCAATATTGATGCATAATTTCCTACTTAAAATGTCAAAGGGACGTAAAAGGCACCCATTTAGTGGAACGACCCTTTTACATTTACAACACAAACAATATTCGACAAAATGATGATGAAAGTGGCCATTTTAGGCCCTTTTTATACATGTTCATGCCTCTTGTAAGACTCTGTGATTGTAATAGATGGTCATAAGTTTACAATCTGTTTGATGTTGTCATTCACACAGGAGAGAGACATGACTATGGTGGATCCTCTGGGGAGCCTCAACAACATCCTGATGCTGACGAGGCAGAGAAGAGTCTCTCCAGATCAGAACACCAGATGGTACAGCTTGGTCTGGTCTAGCATACAGCTTGCTCTATCTGGGTCTGGGCTGGGTTTCTGTAAAGCACTTTATGACAACAGTGACATCAGTATCATATAGGACAACCAGCAGAGTTCTGTTAGTTGACATGAAGATAGACTGGTATCTGTTACCAGGACAACCAGCAGAGTTCTGTTAGTTGACAGGAAGATAGACTGGTGGATATGGATGTTATGAATATCATAACACTGAAAAAGGATTCTGCCAATGAAAAGGGAGAAACCAATAGACCATATAATACCTTGATGAAAGTTAGCTTTAGAGAGAAAGTTAAAAGATGATCCAATGTAAGATGCTTGTTTTACAAAAACTTTTCCTTAAAACATGGATGTTACATTGCCTGTCCCAGTCAACCCCCCTATCTTTACAAGACTTTTGAACAGGCAAACTAAACTCCAGACACTGTTAATTAATTAACTAATACTGGAGGAAAGCTGTGATCAGGCTGCCCACTCAAGAGAAAGCTTCAAACTGTAACCAGTGCCGTCAACCTTGTTCAGGTTATCAGTCAACCTACCAGGGTAGTTACAAACAGTACAGAAATTAAATCATCAACATATTTTGATCATATCTTTACTAATGCTGCAGAAATGTGTTTGAAAGCAGTTTCCAGATCCATCAGATGTAGTGATCACAATATAGTAGCCATGTCTAGGAAAACCACAGTTCCAAAGGCTGGGCCTAATATTGTGTAAAAGAGTTCATACAATAAGTTTTGTAGTGATTCCTATGTTGTTGATGTAAATAATATTTTTTGGTCCGTGGTGTGTAATGATGAGCAACCAGACGCTGCCCTTGACACATTTGAAATTGCTTATCCCAGTTACTAATAAGCATGCACCCATTAAGAATATTACTGTAAACACTGTTAAATCCACGTGGATTGATGAGGAATTAAAAAATGGTATGATGAAGAGGCTAAAGAGATGGCAAATAGGTCTGGCTGTATAACTGATTGGCAAACGTATTGCAAATTGAGAAATCATGTGACTAAATAAAAATAAGAAGAAACTACACTATGAAACAGATAAATGACATGAAGAATGGCAGTAAAAAAAATGGAGCATCTTCAATTAAATTTTGGGCAAAAAAATCAACAATGACATGTCACTGGTGTCTGACAACGTGGATGGAAAATAATTGAGGATAATAGTGGCCGATATTGCCACTCCTATTTGCCTTGTCTTTAATGTAAGCCTACTAGAAAGTGTGTGCCCTCAGGCCTGGAGGGAAGCTAAAGTCATTCCACTAACCAAGAATAGTAAAGCTCCCTTTACTGGCTTAAATAGCCGACCAATCAGCGTATTACCAACCCTTACATTTTTTGGAAAAAATAGTTTGGCCAGATACAATGCTATTTTACAGTAAACAAATTGAGACTTTCAGCTTATAGGGAAGGACATTCAATAAGCATAGCACTTACAAATGACTGATTGGCTGAGACTAGTTGATGACGATAGAAATATTGTTGGGGCTGTTTTGTTAGACTTCATTGCGACTTTTGACAGTATCGATCATAGTCTGCTGCTGAAAAAAAACATATGGCTTTACACCCCCTGCTATATTGTGGATAAAGAGCTTTAAAAAAAAATGTAACCTTTATTTAACTAGGCAAGTTGGTTAAGAACAAATTCTTATTTTCAATGACGGCCTAGGAACAGTGGGTTAACTGTCTTGTTCAGGGACAGAACGACGGAGTTTTACCATGTCAGCTCGGGGATTCGATCCAGCAACCTTTTGGTTACTGGCCTAACGCTCTAACCACTAGGCTACCTGCCGCCCCAGAGCTACCTGTCTAACAGAACACAGAGAGTGTTCTTTAATGGAAGCCTGTACAACAAAATCAAGGTAGAATTAGGAATTCCACAGGGCAGCTGTTTGGCACCTGCTTGTTTCAATCTTTACCAACGACATGCCAACGACATTTGAGTAAAGCCAGTGTGTCTATGTATGCGGATGACTCAACACTGTACACGTCAGCTACTACAGCGACTGAAATGACAGCAACACTTAACAAAGAGCTGCAGTGAGTTTCAGAATGGGTGGCAAGGAATAGTTAGTTAGTCCTAAAAATTTCAGATGACCTTAAGTTACATGGCCTACTATGCTAATTCTGTAGCGGTATTGTTAGAGGGGGGTAAAGATAAAGATTTTGTTGGGGAGCCAGGCAGGTATTAACCCTAGTTATTAAAGTTAGTTATTACGTATTATAACATTATTATTCTTATTAAATATTATTCAAACCGAATGGATGAGAGTAGGATAGATAGAGTAGCGCTTCCAGACACATTCTAAACATGATAGGGTCTTAAAGGAGGATTTTAGCATCTAATGATGAAACATGATGGAGTCTTAAAACTTCTTATGGCTGCAGTCCCGGTAACGGGATGATATGACAACAGCCAGTGAAAGTGCAGGGCGCCAAATTAAAAAAACTGAAATCTCATAATTAAAATTCCTCAGACATTCATGTGTCTTATATCATTTTAAAGGTAATCTTGTTGTTAATCCCACCGAAGTGTCCGATTTCAAATAGGCTTTTCAGCGAAAGCACTACAAACGATTATGTTAGGTCACCACAAAACCACAATAATCACAGCCATTTTTTCCAGCTAAAGATAGCTTCACAAAATCCTGAATAAGGATAAAATGAATCACTAACCTTCGATTATTTTCATCAGATGACACTCATAGGACTTCATGTTACACAATACATGCATGTTTTGTTTGATTAAATTCATATTTATATAAAAAATCTGAGTTTACATTGAGGCGACTAGATTCACTAGTTGCAAAAACATCAAATGACTTTGTATAGCCACATCGTTTCAACAGAAATACTCATCATAAATAGATGATAATACAAGTTTTACACATGGAATTATAGATATACCTCTCCTTAATGCAGTACAGTTCCCGCTCAGCCCAGTCAAAACTGTTCGCTGCTCTGGCACCCCAATGGTGGAACAAACTCCCTCACGACGCCAGGTCAGCGGAGTCAATCACCACCTTCCGGAGACACCTGAAACCCCACCTCTTTAAGGAATACCAAGGATAGGATAAAGTAATCCTTCTAACCCCCCCCTTAAAATAATTAGATGCACTAATGTAAAGTGGTTGTTCCACTGGATATCATAAGGTGAATGCACCAATTTGTAAGTCGCTCTGGATAAGAGCGTCTGCTAAATGACTTAAATGTAATGTAAATGTAAATGCAACCGCTGTGTCAGATTTTTAAAAAACTTTACGGAAAAAGAAACCCACGCTATAATCTGAGACGGCGCTCAAAAGTAAAACACCAGAGCCGCAAAGATGGCGTCAACATAAACAAGAAAATATATGATAAATATTCCCTTTGATGATCTACATCAGAAAGCACACCAGGAATCCCAGGTCCACAATAAATGTTTGTTTTGTTCGAAAAATTATCTGTTATTTATGTCTAAATACCTTCTTTTGTTAGCGCGTCTGGTTTACATATCCAAACACTAATTCTGGTCAGCGTTATATCGGACAAAAAGTGATATTACTGGTCGAAGAAACATTTCAAACTAAGTACACAATCAATCATTAGGATGTTTTTAACATATAGCTTCAATAAAGTTCCAACCGGAGTATTCTTTCTTGTCTTCGTGATAAATGGAACGCAAGTGACTCCCATGAGGAAAAAGCATGATCAGAAAATGGCTGCTTGATGGACACCTGACTGATTCTGCTCTCATTCTCTCCCATAACATCATAGAAGTCTCATTATAATTTATATTGATGGTTGACATCTAGTGGAACCCATAGGCAGTGCAAACTCATATCTCAAGGGAATTTCTTTAGGGACTCTGGTGAATACATACAAGCTCAGATTTCTGACTTCCTGTTTTGATTTCAACTCAGGATTTTGCCTGCCAATATGAGTTCTCACAGACATAATTCAAACAGTTTTAGAAACTTTAGAGTGTTTTCTATCCAATACTAATAATAATATGCAAATATTCGCAACTATGACTGAGGAGCAGGCCGTTTGATATGGGCACCTTTCATCCAAGCTACCCCCCCCCCCCCCTTAAAATAATTAGATGCACTAATGTAAAGTGGTTGTTCCACTGGATATCATAAGGTGAATGCACCAATTTGTAAGTCGCTCTGGATAAGAGCGTCTGCTAAATGACTTAAATGTAATGTAAATGTAAATGCAACCGCTGTGTCAGATTTCAAAAAAGCTTTACGGAAAAAGCAAACCATGCAATAATCCGAGTACGGCGCTCAGACACAAGCCATGCAGATACCCGCCATGTTGTTGAGTCAGAAATAGCGTTTTAAATATTCACTTTGATGATCTTCATCAGAATGCACTCCCAGGAATCCTAGTTCAACAATAAATGTTTGTTTTGTTCGATAAAGTCCATCATTTATGTCCAAATACCTCCTTTTGTTAGCGCGTTTGGTAAACAAATCCAAACTCACGAGGCGCGGGCAAGTCCAGGCGAAAGTTCCGATGAAAAGTTCAAAAATGTATATTAAAGTTCGTAGAAAAATGTCAAACGATGTATAGAATCAATCTTTAGGATGTTTTTAACATAAATCTTCGATAATGTTCCAACCAGAGAATTCCTTTGTCTTTAGAAATGCAATGGAATGCTGGTCGCTCTCACTTGTAGGCGCGTGATCAGCTCATGCCACTCTGGCAGATCTCTGGTTGAAACAGCTCTCATTCCCCCCTCCTTCACAGTAGAAGCATCAAACAATGTTCTAAGACTGTTGACATCTAGTGGAAGCCTTAGGAAGGCTGCAATATGACCCCATAGACACTGTACATTCGATAGGCAATGAGTTGAAAACTACAAACCTCAGATTTCCCACTTCCTGGTTGAATTTTTCTCAGGTTTTCGCCTGCCATTTGAGTTTTGTTATACTCACAGACATAATTCAAACAGTTTTAGAAACTTCAGAGTGTTTTCTATCCAATATTACTAATAATATGCATATATTAGCTTCTGGGCCTGAGTAGCAGGAAGTTTGCTCTGGGCACGCTTTTCATCCGAACGTGAAAATGCTCCCCCCTTATCCCAAACAGGTTAATTACTGCAGTGCATCTCCTCCTCATGGACTGCACCAGATTTGACAGTACTTGCTGTGAGATGTTACCCCACTCTTCCACTAAGGCACCTGCAAGTTCGCGGACATTTCTGGGGGGAATGGCCCTAGCTCTCACCCTCCGATCCAACAGGTCCCAGACGTGCGCAATGGGATTGAGATCCGGGCTCTTCGCTGGCCATGGCAGAACACTAACATTCCTGTCTTGCAGGAAATCATGCACAGAAGGAGCAGTATGGCTGGTGGCATTGTCATGCTGGAGGGTCATGTCAGGATGAGCCTGCAGGAAGGGTACCACATGAGGGAGGAGGATGTCTTCTCTGTAACGCACACCGTTGAGATTGACTGCAATGACAACAAGCTCAGTCTGATTATGCTGTGACACACCGCCCCCGACCATGACGGCCCCTCCACCTACAAATCGATCCCGCTCCAAAGTGCAGGCCTCGGTGTAACGCTCATTCCTTCAACGATAAACGCGAATCCGACGATAAACGTGAATCCGACCATCACCCCTAGAGACAGAACCGCGACTTGTTAGTGAAAATAACTTTTTGCCAGTCCTGTCTGGTCCAATGACGGTGGGTTTGTGCCCAGAGGCGACGTTGTTGCCGGTGATGTCTGGCGAGGACCTGCCTTTCAACAGGCCTACAAGCCCTTAGTCCAGCCTCTCTCATTCAATTGCGGACAGTCTGAGCTAGAGGTCGACCGATTAATCGGAATGGTCAATTAATTAGGGCCGATTTCAAGTTTTCATAATCGTAAATCGGTATTTTTGGGCGCCGATTTGCCTTTTCTTTTTTTTGCTACCTTTAATTAACTAGGCAAGTCAGTTAAGAACACATTCTTATTTTCAATGACGGCCTAGGAACGGTGCCTTGTTCAGGGGCAGAACGACAGATTTTCACCTTGTCAGCCCGGGGTTTCCAATCTTGCAACATTACAGTTAACTAGTCCAACGCAATAACGACCTGCCTCTATCTCGTTCCACTCCACAAGGAGACTGCCTGTTACGCAAATGCAGTAAGCCAAGGTAAGTTGCTAGCTAGCATTAAACTTATCTTATAAAAAACAATCAATCATAACCACTAGTTAACTACACATGGTTGATGATATAACTAGGTATTATCTAGCGTGTCCTGCGTTGCATATAATCTGACTGAGCATACAAGCATACAAGTATCTACGTTTCTGACTGAACGGTGGTAGGCAGAAGCAGGCGCGTAAACATTTATTCAAAAACACTTTCGTGCGTTTTGCCAGCTGCTCTTTGTTGTGCGTCAAGCATTGCTCTGTTTATGACTTCAAGCCTATCAACTCCCGAGATGAGGCTGGTGTAACCAAAGAGAAATGGCTAGCTAGTTAGCGCGTGCTAATAGCGTTTTAAACGTCACTCGCTCTGAGCCTTCTAGTAGTTGTTCCCCTTGCTCTGCATGGGTAACGCTGCTTCGATGGTGGCTGTTGTCATTGTGTTGCTGGTTCGAGCCCAGGGAGGAGCGAGGAGAGGGACGGAAGCTATACTGTTACACTTGCAATACTAAAGTGCCTATAAGAACATCCAATAGTCAAAGGTTAATGAAATACAAATGGTATAGAGGGAAATATCTTTCATATGTTCTCATGTTCTGAGCAAGGAACTGAAACTTTAGCTTTCTTACATAGCACATATTGCACATTTACTTTCTTCTCCAACACTTTGTTTTTGCATAATTTAAACCAAATTGAACACGTTTCATTATTTATAGATTTTATTGATGTATTATATTAAGTTAAAATAAGTGTTCATTCAGTATTGTTGTAATTTTCATTATTACAAATAAAATTAAAATAATCGGCCGATTAATCGGTATCGGCTTTTTTTGGTCCTCCAATAATCGGTATCGGCGTTGAAAAATCATAATCGGTCGACCTCTAGTCTGAGCACCAATGTAGGGATTGTGCGTTCCTGGTGTAACTTGGGCAGTTGTTGTTGCCATCCTGTACCTGTAGGTGTGATGTTCGGGATGTACCGATCCTGTGCGGGTGTTGTTACACGTGGTCTGCCACTGCGAGGACGATACGCTGTCCGTCCTGTCTCCCTGTAGCGCTGTCTTAGGCGTCTCACAGTACGGACATTGCAATTTATTGCCCTGGCCACATCTGCAGTCCTCATGCCTCCTTGCAGCATGCCTAAGGCACGTTCACGCAGATGAGCAGGGACCCTGGGCATCTTTCTTTTGGTGTTTTTCAGAGTCAGTAGAAAGGCCTCTTTAGAGTCCTACGTTTTCATAACTGTAACCTTAAAACCTCTACTTCATCACCCTCCCGGATCCGGGATCCTCCTCATCAAAAAAGCTGACTAGCATAGCCTAGCCTAACGGGACAGGGTTATCATATAAGATAATTTTCATGAAATCACAAGTCCAATACAGCAAATGAAAGATAAACATCTTGTGAATCCAGCCATCATTTCCGATTTTTAAAATGTTTTACAGCGAAAACACAATATGTATTTCTATTAGCTAACCACAATAGCCAAACACACAACCGCATATTTTCACCATGTTTCCACCGCATAGGTAGCTTTCACAAAACCGACAAAATAGAGATAAAATGATCACTAAACTTGAACAACTTCATCAGATGACAGTCTTATAACATGTTATACAATACATTTATGTTTTGTTCGAAAATGTGCATATTTGAGGTATAAATCATAGTTTTACATTGCAGCCACCATCAAAAATAGCAGCAAAGCAGCCAGAATAATTACAGAGAGCAACATGAAATACATAAATACTCATCATAAAACATTTATGAAAAATACATGGTGTACATCAAATGAAAGATAAACATCTTGTGAATCCAGCCAATATTTCGGATTTTTTAAAGTGTTTTACAGCGAAAACACAATATAGAATTATACACTGCTCAAAAAAATAAAGGGAACACTTAAACAACACAATGTAACTCCAAGTCAATCACACTTCTGTGAAATCAAACTGTCCACTTAGGAAGCAACACTGATTGACAATAAATTTCACATGCTGTTGTGCAAATGGAATAGACAAAAGGTGGAAATTATAGGCAATTAGCAAGACACCCCCAATAAAGGAATGGTTCTGCAGGTGGTGACCACAGACCACTTCTCAGTTCCTATGCTTCCTGGCTGATGTTTTGGTCACTTTTGAATGCTGGCGGTGCTTGCACTCTAGTGGTAGCATGAGACGGAGTCTACAACCCACACAAGTGGCTCAGGTAGTGCAGCTCATCCAGGATAATATCAATGCGAGCTGTGGCAAAAAGGTTTGCTGTGTCTGTCAGCGTAGTGTCCAGAGCATGGAGGCGCTACCAGGAGACAGGCCAGTACATCAGGAGACGTGGAGGAGGCCGTAGGAGGGCAACAACCCAGCAGCAGGACCGCTACCTCCGCCTTTGTGCAAGGAGGAGCAATGCCAAAGCCCTGCAAAATGACCTCCAGCAGGCCACAAATAACATCCAGCAGGCCACAAATAATAAATAAAATGAATATGCGACCATTTAAACAACTGCATTAGCATGAGAAGCAAAAACCTATTTTACTTACTGGTCTAAAAGTGGATCTTTTCCTTCCAAAAACATTTCTTCCGCGCTGGAATCATAACTGTGGTCACTCACAGAGTCCTCATCCATACCTTCTGTGTCACTCTCCTGGTCAATGTCTGCAATAATATCATCAAAATGTTTATACTTGGACTGAGATTTAGCTTTTCCACTCTTAGTAGCCATGTTTAACTTTTTCAGATTTGAGAAGTTTGTAGAAGAAAAGGAACTGCTGTGAAACGTAAACTACAGTGCGTCCTGTTTCCTTTCACCAGAGAATGAACTCTGTTGTGCACAGCTCTAGCATGATGGCTGTTTGTCCTACAAACGGCATTCACATACTGCTGGAAAGCCCAGCTCATTGGCTATCTAGCTAGGTTTCAAAACGATAGGTGGTCATTGGACCAAGACCCTTCATGGGCTAATTCAGGTGTTGTATAGCCAATACGTAATGTAGAATGATGAAAGGAGAGTCTGAGGATTGCACAAAAACCGAACTTGACCGTGTTAAACAACGTTTAGCCAATTAGATTTCATAAAATTGTTTTGTTGCAAGTTGAAAGAGTCGGAATTCATGCAGAATGCTGTTTCCAACATGGATCGTGTTAGGATATACACAACCGTTCAAAAGTTCGGGGTCACTTAGAAATGTATTTTTGCCAATTAAAATCACATTAAATTGATCGTAAATACAGTGTAGACATTGTTAATGTTGTAAATGACTATTGTAGCTGGAAATGGCTGATTATTTGTGGATTATAGAGGCCCATTATTATCTACAGAGGATCATTATCAGCAACCATCATTCCTGTGTTCCAATGGCACGTTGTGTTAGCTAATCCAAGTTTATCATTTAAAAGGCTAATTGACCACTAGAAAACCCTTTTGCAATTATGTTAGCACAGCTGAAAACTGTTGTTCTGATTAAAGAAGCAATAAAAATGGCCTTCTTTAGACTAGTTGAGTATCTGGAGCATCAGCATTTGTGGGTTCGATTACAAGCTCAAAATGGCCAGAAACAAAGAACTTTCTTCTGAAACTTGTCAGTCTATTCTGGTTCTGAGAAATGAAGGCTATTCCATGCGAGAAATTGCCAAGAAACTGAAGATCTCGTACAAAGCTGTGTACTACTCCCTTCACACAGCAGCACAAACTGGCGCTAACCAGAATAGAAAAAGGAGTGGGAGGCCCCGGTGCACAACTGAGCAAGAGTACAAGTACATTAGAGTGTCTAGTTTGAGAAACAGATGCCTCACAAGTCCTCAACTTGCAGCTTCATTAAATAGTACCCACAAAACACCAGTCTCAACGTCCACAGTGAAGAGGCGACTCTGGGATGCTGGCCTTCTAGGGGTGCCTTTTGCATCCCTTTGATATAAGTATACATTATGTTCCAATATTGCATTTTAAAAGCCTGTTGTATTAGATCAGGGGAACTTTAATACAGACCACATGGAGAGTTCAATACATCTAATTGAAAAGTCCCAAAAATATATGTACCAATGGCAGATTGCCCCTTCAACAATTCCTACAGTACAGAACAACATATTCAAGTGTAGAACTTCAGTAGAATGCCCCTTTAAAAAACACATTAGTTCAAGAACCGCATAGTTTGTGCCCCTGTTTAAGACAGTACTCACTGGTGTTAATCTGATATTCTGTCTCCTCCTCTTTCACTCCCAAGACGTCTTCCTCCTTCACCTCTACTGAGATAGCATCCTCTTCCTCTCTAAAAGGTTCTTCCTCTCTTTCCTCTATAACATCCTCTCCTTCTTCCACGACATTGTTCAGTCCCAGAGCTTTTTTCTGCATACAGCAGACCTCCTCTTCTTTAGCAGGGGATGAGTAGTTTAGTGAACTCATGATCAGGGATGTTAGCTAGCTAGCTAGTTAGCATTAGCGACTAGCCTAGTGCTAGGCTCAGTATCAATATTTAACAAGTTTGCAAATTGAACAAGCAAATTAGGTTAAAGTTAACTAGTTGATACGTCAACTGAACTGCGTTCACATCACTGAGATTAGCTCATGTACATTAACATGGTCTAAAGCGTCAATCTTTCAGTTTTATGTTGGCTAGCAAGCCACCGAGGCGGTTGAAAGAGTAGCCGTGTTGTTGTTCCTGAAGAAGCGTCCCGTCCAGTAAATTATACGTCACGCAAGAAGCATCACATGAAAGACGCACTTCGCCATCTGCTGGCTGGAGTGAGTAACGCAGTTTGGAAACAATAGTTACTACACTTTTTTGAATTGGAAAGAACGTCATAATAATTTAACAATAAGGTGATATATTTTCTCTTACGTCTTACAAATAAAACCGTCCTGTACACAGACGTAGAAGCTTAATATGAATATGTAGATGCTGAATAAATACTTATATGAATAGGTAGTGTTTTAATACACATTTGCTCTGTTCATTTTTCACATTAGTTTTTATCTAGATGTGACGGTACTATTCCCTTAAAGCTACGCTCTTTAAGATACAAATCATCCTGTAAACCAGGGGTGGGCAACTCCAGTCCTCGGGCCTGATTGGTGTCACACTTTTTCTCCATCCCTAGCAAACACAGCTGATTAATCAAACTGCATTCTAAACTGAAGATCATGAATTGTTGATTATTGGAGTCAGGTGTGTTAGCTGGGGCTGGGGCAAAACTGTGACACTAATCAGGCCCTCGAGGACTGGAATTTCCCAACCCCGCTGTAAACAATAGAGCAAATGCATCACATTCAAATAGCACTTGATTATCTGTAGTGCTTTACACTGAGTCTACAAAACATTAAGAACACCTGCTCCTTCCATGACTTAGACTGATCAGGTGAATACAGGTGAAAGCTATGATCCCAAGTTAAATCCACTTCAATCAGTGTAGATGAAGGGGGGAGACAGGTTAAATAAGGATTTTTAAGCCTTGAGACAAATGAGACATGGATTGTGTATGTGTGCCATTCAGTGGGTGAATGGGCAAGACAGAATATTTAAGTGTCTTTGAACAGGGTATGGTAGTAGGTGCCAGGTGCACCGGTTTGTGTCAAGAACTGCAAAGTTGCTGGGTTTTTCCAGCTCAACAGTTTCCCATGTGTACCAAGAATGGTCCACCACCCTAACAGTGGCGGTCAGTGCCATTTAAAATGAGGCAGGATGATTTGTTTTTTCATGAGCATGGCCTTAATTGTATTACACCATATTATATGAGTGTCATTCATATTTCACTCACCCTGTTCAATGTAACAGCAATAGGTTTAGGCTACTACATGATACTAACATTCCCCCTATACCCATCCTGAGGTTGCTACAACCCCACCTATAAATTAAAGTTTACAATGTAGGTGCAGACAGGTCGAGAGCAAATTTGAGGTGACATACAGTGAAACATGGACAGACAGTGACACATTCAATACGGCCTTGCACACTCTTGCCTATATCTAGCTGATCTAGGGTGTAGTCATTAGTCCAACAGTTGCAAACGAGAGTTTCTATTGGACGAATTCAGGTATGTTTATCTCCGTTTTGTTCCGTTTAAGAAATGTTTTTCAACAACAATCGGAGGAATGTGTGGTCTGTCATGAAGTTTAAGTAGCCTATATTTGATGTGATATATTCCTTTACACACTGGGAGAAGAATGTGTGTTCTCTCATGAACTTTAAGTAACCTATATTTGATGTGATATATTCCTTTCGAGACAGGATTGTGTCACGGATCTGGGGAAGTGGACCAAAGCATTTCTGCAGCATTGCAGGTCCCAAAAAACACAAGGGCCTCGATCATTCTTAAAAGGAAGTAGTTTGGAACCACCAAAACCCACCAAGACTCTTCGGAAGAGAAGGGCCTTGGTCAGGAAGGTGACTAAGAACCCGATGGTCACTGACAGAGCACCAGAGTTCCTCTGTGGAGATGGGAAAACCTTCCAGAAGGACAACCATCTCTGCAGCACTCCACCAATCAGGCCTTTATGGTAGAGTAGCCAGATGGAAGCCGCTCCTCAGTAAAAGGCACATGACAGCCCACTTGTAGTTTGCCAAAAGGCACCCAAAGGACTCTCAGACCATGAGAAACAAGATTCTTTAGTCTGATGAAACCAAGATTGAACTCTTTGGCCTGAATTCCAAGCGTCACGTCTGGAGGAAACCTGGCATCATTCCTACGGTGAAGCAAAGTCGTGGCAGCATCATGCTGTGGGGATGTTTTTCAGCGGCAGGGACTGGGAGACTCGTCAGGATCGAGGGAAAGATGAACGGAGCAAAGTACAGCGAGATCCTTGATGAAAACCTGCACCAGAGCGCTCAGAACCACAGACTGGGGCAAAGGTTCACCTTCCAACAGGACAACAACCCTAAGCACACAGCCAAGACAAAGCTGAAGTGGCTTCGGGACAAGTCTAGGAATGTCCTTGAGTGGCCCAGACAAAGCCCGGACTTGAACCTGATCGAACATCTCTGGAGAGACCTGAAAATAGGTGTGCAGCAATGCTCCCAATCCAACCTGACAGAGCTTGAGAGGATCTGCAGAGAATGAGAGAAACTCCCCAAATACAGGTGTGCCAAGCTTGTAGCGTCATACCCAAGAAGACTCGAGGCTGAAAATTAGGAAAATAATTAGGCTGTATATAGCTTGATTAAACACGTTTCCATTCAAAGTTTTTATGTGAATAAAGTCATAACGTATAAAACTTCTCACGACAGATGTGATGGAAACAGGTTTTCAGAAGACTGAGTTGATGATAAGTCTTGGAAAGCCATTCTGGTGTTTTTTGCGTAAACATTTGTGTGATTGTCCCTCAGAAAAATAAAACCCTGTTCCATAAAACCTGAACTTTAGTCACTGTTACTAGTCATCTACCACCCAGTACTCCACCCTGTATTCTAGTCAAGGCTCATCCTATATAACTTCTGCTGTTCACACCTTTTATATTCATATACGCTCCATAATGTCTATACACAACATCATATTTTTTTTTATTTCACCTTGATTTAACCAGGTAGGCAAGTTGAGAACAAGTTCTCATTTACAATTGAGACCTGGCCAAGATAAAGCAAAGCAGTCTGACACATACAACCACACAGACTTACACATGGAGTAAAACAAACATACAGTCAATAATACAGTAGAAAAATAAGTCTATATACAATGTGAGCAAGTGAGGTGAGATAAGGGAGGTGAAGGCAAAACAAAAAAAATGCAATAAATATACATTGTAAACAAACGGTATATATTTATATTCCAGACTCTTGACATTAATTGTTCTACTATTTCTATATTTCTAAATCCTTAAAATACATTGTGGGGATTTGCATGTATTGTTTTGTTAGATATTACTGCACTGTTTCACTACACCTGCGATATCAGAGAAATATGTATATGAGACCAATAACATTTAATTTGATTTGATCTGTGGTCAGATGTGTGCAGACAACAGATGGTGTTTATGGTGCAGAGGACTGTGGACTCAGTGTAGGACATCCCAGCCACTTGGCAGTGTTAACATAACAACAATACACGGGACGAGACCCGTAATGACAATACACGGGACGAGACCCGTAATGACAATACACGGGACGAGACCCGTAATGACAATACACGGGACGAGACCCGTTACGACAATACACGGGACGAGACCCGTAATGACAATACACGGGGCGAGACCCGTAACGACAATACACGACGAGACCCGTAACGACAATACACGGGACGAGACCCGTAACAACAATACACGGGACCAGACCCGTAACGACAATACACGGGACGAGACCCGTAAAGACAATACACGGGACGAGACCCGTACTGACAATACACGGGACGAGACCCGTAATGACAATACAAAAAAACTAAGTATATGTTGTTTTATAGATTGCACAAAAATAATTAATGATTTAAGTGTATGTACCTTGTATGGTGTATCTGATGTTAAGCTGTCTTTAAAAAAAACATATTTATGAGTTAGTTCATTAAGATGCTGAGTTTGAGTTTTAGGCTGGGTTTCTGTATAGACATGAAGCTGTCTTTTAAAAACCATATTGATGAGTTAGTTAATTAAGATGCTGATTTGGGGTTTTAGGCTGGGTTTCTGTCTAGACGTTAAGCTGTCTTTTAAAAAACATAGTGATGAGTTAGTTCATTAAGATGCTGAGTTTAAAAAGGGTCTTCTATAGAAATAGGTCAGGCCTCTTGCTTAATAGTACAAAGCAGATCATTCAATCGATGTTCTTACTGGTCCTAGACTATGGTGACATCATCTATATGAATACAGCTGCCACTTCATTAAAAGCCATTAGATGCATTTGACCATAATGCACTTTGTTTTATTCTGGGTACAGGTTCAGTACACCTCCCTGTATTCTTCATCAGGAAGTAGGCTGACCCTCTTTGTGGTCACGTAGGTCCATTCATTGCTCTCTTTGCATTTATAAAGCTCTTTGACAGTAACTCCCTCTGTAGCTAACATCTACAATAACCATTAGAGGTAAGAGTTGGTGTTATCATACACAGTCTCAGGGATGGCTAGCTCTGGGAATTCCTTTGGTCTGTACAGAGTTAGGTAAATCAGCTCTTTGCACCTTACTTGTGGAATAATCTCCAAACTTCTCTAAACGTTTGTTTTGGTGACTCTAGGTTAATTCAGACTGCTGATTGAGGACCGGTTACAACTTACTTACAAAACCTTTAAAGGAGTTCATGAAACCATTCAGTCATGGATGTATGTAAACATATTTAGCAGGTATTGCTTGTTACAGAAGACTACTGTTGTATATTGAATAGCCATTCATCACTGTTACACCTCCTTGATGTGATGGTTTTCTATGTCTGTACATAGTGTGAATAGTGGTTTCCAAAAAGGTATTACCCCCCTAAACCAGAATGATAAATGACCTTTATGATCTTTTGTACCACTATTACTTTGGGGTTCGAATCCCCCTCTGTCAACATCCACACTGTGAACACCACATCTGTAACATTCATGAACCTTCACTATCTTCATCCCTAAACTAGCAACAATAACTATTGTCTATTGTTATTCTCAATGACCTCCTG